>NW_023396703.1:65000-173384 GCF_011125445.2 Fundulus heteroclitus | reverse complement strand
GGCAAATCCTCCTCCCCACCTCACTGGAAGCCATCAATGCACGGTCTTGCAGTCTTTGGCTCTATAATTACTGCCAACACAACATGGATACCAGATTGAATGCTCCTGTAAGAATGCTAACCTCTGATCAAGATTGTCTTTCTCTGGACCCAGGACATTGTGACAGTGGGTGAGGTTTGTTTTGTGTCAGACGTTGTTTGTCCGGCTCTTTCTCCACAGGTTGGTGAGGTGTCCTGATTGCAGCAGTATCATCAGTTACATTTATTTTAGTCTTCCTCAAATTGTTGCCATACACAAAATTAGTCTCTTTTGGTCAGCAAACAACTTCTTTGACTTTTGTTTTCTGCTGTGATATGCTCCAGTCAAGCTGTGCCGTCTTACAGAACTTTATTTGGTCCTAAATTAGGTTTAATCCACTAATCAAGTTGCTGAAACATATGAATAATTAGTGGGAATCAGATTACCTCACATTTAATTCAGTGTCAAAGATGTGGGAGTGAATATTCAGCCATTATGGTTTCATTTCAGTCCACAAAACAGTTAAAACATTTTCCTTTGTTATTGTGCTTTTTGTGTAGGAAAATAGAAAATTATAATCCAGTCAGTTTTAGAATAAACCTGTTAGCACCAAAATGTGGAAAATGGAAAGGGTTGTCTATATTTTCTCTGCTGCTGCTCTTTATGCAGAAAATTAATCCACACACAACTTAAATCTATTTATTAACTGGTGGTCCATGAAAAGCAAAATGCAAACATTTTTCTGTAATGAGAGGAAAGGTGGAATCTGAGCCAAGTAGCTTTGGTATCAAAAATAGATTTTATTGGTTTGACAAAAGATTTTTATGTAGAAAATAAATGACAATAGTTAAAATAAGGCACCCTGGAAACATGAAGTTCTTTTTTCCTTGGTCTTCTTTTAGGGGCACGCTTTGAAGGTTGTGCTGTAAACAAAGAAAGACAATCTTTCTATTTCAATCAGGTCTAACTGTGGCAGGATACAAACAGCCTGAAAGCTTCCCATACCTCCACCCTCACCAGACTTCAGCTCCTTGGCCTCCTGGATTTGAGCAACAAGACTTTGGAGCCTTTGTGACGCAGCCGTTCTCCGCTCCTCCAAAACACTCCTTTGTTCTCTTGAAGGTAGAACATATTGTCAGTTTCCTCCTGGGCTTTTCATGCGGCACACAGCACTTCCAGTTACCTGTGCAGAGCTGCCTGCTCAGCCCGCTTTTCTGACACATCCTGTTCCTCTGCAGAAGTCTGCCTACTTGTTGCAGGGCTTCTACTATCTCCTCATTGCCTGTGATCAGCTCCATTCTCTGCTGAAGTTCTCTCCTACTGCAGATGAGACCAGAGGAAAACCCACATGAGGTCCATGTACCGCTAATCACACAATAAATCAGGTCAAAGAAAAGGCATGAAGCCTTGTAATGTGTAGCCTGCTGCATGTTTTCATTACTTTGCTTGTCCGTTTAGCAAACTTTAAAAAATAAATAAATTATGTTTTATTGACCATCTTCCAGCCAAAATATGTCAAGACATTACTTCTTTGTGAATTTTGAGGTCCTTCCACAGCTAACTGCAGCAATTACCTGAGTTGACAGAATTTATTTCTTATAAGACCATAACAGAGATGCTGTTCATAACAAATTAAGTAATTTTTCTCCGGACTGTAAGAAAATTATTTCTGGATGTTATGACAGAAGTTCTCACTAATGTAGGAAGACAGTTTTTCTAAAAGGGGTTTGCTGATGGGCTCACCAGTGGGGGTTCTAGACCAAATTTAGCAGGGGGGGCAGGGTCAGGCCAGTGTTTTTTCACAGGGGCACAGAACAAAAGATTGGGGGGGGGACTTAACAGGTCAACATTTAATCGTTTAATATATTAAGTAAGCCAAAGAGCCAATTGTGGCTCTGGAACTGCAGGTTGCAGTCCCCTGATCTTTTCTCAATACAGCGGGAGCTTAATGTGAAACAGCTTAATTTTTAATTATTGTTATCTTTTAATATGTATTTTTTAATATTTTTATTTTATTATTGGGTAAAAACAAAAGAAAAAAATACATCTGATCCAAATGACCAGTCAGTCACGGTATCTTTGTCAGCATTTATCACCCTAAGAAGTTTAATATGCTTTTAGTACAGGGGCCATAAGAGGGACCAGGAACAGTTCTACAGGGGCACAGGCCCTGTTGGCCCCTGTCTAGAACCGCCCCTGGGGCCCACCCTCCCCACATTACAGTAGAATCCATTAAGATTTATATTTAAAAACTGTTTAAATGCATACTTTGAAACATAGAAGTTACAGGAGCCACATGCATTTTGCTGCATTTCAAGAACTATGTAAATAAAGCAAGTTACACATTCCCAGGCAGGTTAAAGTAAAGTAACGAAGATTAATTTCTTCTAATATATCTAACCACTCTTATTTACATTTTTGCCTATATTGCTCCTTTTGTGATTCTTGCAATCATCTATTGAGTCTACTTTTATATCTTTAAATATTTTAATTTTCCTGAACTCCTTGTGTAAAAAATGTTTGTAAAATATAGTTGCTTTTTAAAATAAAATAAGTGTGTACAAATACACTTAATGTGACTTAACCCCAAGACAAACGTTTGTGACAAAGAATATTTTTTTAAAAATTTGCTGAACTGAAAACAGTTTAAATACTATTACTATAATCAAATCAAATGTAGTGCATATTTTTTGTTTTAGAGGTAAATAAAGACTAGTTTTGGTGGCTCCTTAGGGGGGGCCCGGTGACCTGCGTCCGGGCGAGGGAACACTACGTCCATTTATTGTAATCATCATAGGGAGGCATTGGGTTGATCTTTGTCTGGTCCCTCACCTAGGACCTGTCTGCCTTGGGTGACCTTACTAGGGGCACAAAGCTCCTAACAGCATAGCTCCTAGGGTGATTGGGACACTCAAACCCCTCCACCACGATAAGGTGGCAGCCCAGGGAGAGGTCGCCTCCCTGGTGAGGTGTTCCAACCGGGGAGGAGACCCAGAGGGAGACCCAAAACACGCTGGAGGGACTATGTTTCTCAGCTGGCCTGGGAACGCCTTGGGATTCCCCCAGAGGAGCTGGCCCAAGTAGCTGAGGAGAGGGACGTCTGGGCCTCCCTACTGAAGCTGCTACCCCCGCGACCCGACCCCAGATAAGCAGAAGAAAACGGATGAACGGACAGAATTGTGATGTTATTACTCTGCCTAAAAAGTAATTGCAACTCAACGGTTCTGATGCTGCTATTGAATGACCCACCAACATGTTGCAGTTAAAACTGCTTATATTGAAAAAGGAGAAGAATATTCCAACACTAATCCCAAGGTGTTCCCAGGCCAGCCTAGAGATATAGTCCCTCCAGCGTGTGCTTGGTCTTCCCCTGGGCCTCCTCCCAGTGGGATGTGCCCGGAACAGTCAAAGCCCTCCACCAGGATAAGGTGGCAGCCCAGGGAGAGGTCGCCTCCCTGGTGAGGTGTTCCGGGCCCGTTCAACCAGGAGGAGACCCGGAGGGAGACCCAAGACACGCTGGAGGGACTATGCCTCTCTGCTGGGAACACCTTGGGATTCCTCCTGAGGAGCTGGCCCAAGTAGCTGGGGAGAGGGACGTCTGGGCCTCCCTACTGAAGCTGCTGATCAGATTATGGATCATAAACCAGCCTTTTCAATTTAATTGTGATGGTCATAATTTGTTGATTAAGGTTTAAGTTTGAGTTAGGAAGGCCTTAAACTAAATTTTCAAGAATCAAGAGTCTTTTTTATTTTTATTATATAACCATAGTGAAATTTTGGTGAGACACTCAGAATGATAAGAGGCGGACCCAAATTAAAAACACTTACAGAAAAATGAGACATAAGCATCCCTAAAGGTCACTCTCAAAAATGTTAAAACTATCAGAAAAATAAAAAGAATTAAATGTCTAAAACTTTTTGGACTCTTCAAAGAAAACTTTGAAAAACTTACAGAATAAATGTTCTAAAATATGCAGAAGGACAAATGCAGCATGTAGTATTTACATAAATGCAGCTTGTGCTGAAACAGTCTATAAATGGGCTGCTGGTTTATTTAATATTCAGAAGTGCTGCTTTTGCTCTGGTTTCATTGTTATGCCCAATTATTTCTCCAAGGTGCACAAGGGTGAGATTCAGCCAAACCACATTTAACACCGATTATCTCCTCTGTGAAGAAAAGTCAAACTAAGGGTTTTTGTCGTCCACAGATGAGTTCAGACTTTCAGGATGAAAGCTGAAGACGTCTCCCTCTGCTGCTGTTCCTGCATCCGTCTTTAAGGCTCCAAGCCCACTTCCCTGCTGGTGGTTCTGCCCGTACGCTCTGTGTTCCCTCATCATGTTCAGGTTCCTCTAGTTGGGTCAACTAACCTCCTTCACTCTGCTGAAGACTAACAAAACTCAGTTTTTACCTGTTTTATTTTCTATGATGAAATGTGACTCTGCATGCCGTGCTGGCCTTTAAATGTTTAACTCTGAGGTTCTGGACTAGTCCAAAAATAAAACCTATTTCTATTTATGTAAACATGAAGTAATATACTGAGGAAAAATAAAGTCTTCTTCTGTAAGAACCGGGCTCCTGGTGGTTTGAAGAGCTTCAGTGGCTTCATGAAGCAGAGCCATGTGAGGAGACTCTGCAGGTGATGATCTGTGGAGCAGAACCAAGAGCCTTCAGACCAACAAACCACCTCCTGATCAGCCCTCTGCCTCAGCTGGAGCTTCAGCTTCTGGCTCATGGCTAGAGTTTTTTTTTTTTTTTTACCAAAATCTGTCATTTTTATGACACAAATGGTGCCCGAGAACCCTTTCTGATGTGATGAGCGGTGGCTCAGAGGAGTAAGAAGTGAGCTGTGGAGTCACAGGTTGCAGGTTCACCTCCTGGACTAGACCACTTTTACCTCCATTTTCCCTCTATTGAAAGCAAAAAGCAGCAAGATACCCTCTGGAGTTGAACCTGCAACCTTTACATAACAGTGAGCCAACCAGCATGTCTTCTTACTCCCTGAGCTACTCGCTCATCTACCAAAACATCCACGTTTCTCGTATTTGACTTAAATTTCGGGGTGTTTCTGCAAAGAGGCGTCAACATCCCAAAAAGGGGCGTCAACATCCCAGAAAGGGGCGTCAACATCCCAAACCTTCGTCTCCTCCTGGAAAACAGCCCAGCAGGTCCAACCAGAACTCTGAGCAGCTGGGTTCTGCTCCACAGCTTCTGCTCTGGCTTCACTTCAGAAGCCAGTTTCTCCTCAGAACATGAAAAACTGTCTTTTTTTATTATTTTTTTTATTTCTCCCAGTCTGTCCTCACATGCTAGAAATGGTCCATGTTTTAAAATGATCAGTTTAACTCTTAAAATCTTTCCAACCAGTACTTTGAGTTTGAAGCCTGAGAAGGTCCAACACCGCCTGGAGCTCTGATTCTGGTCCAGTTCATGAAATACAGATAAAATAGGTGGATATTTGCTAAATATTGAAGAACTACTTACCTGGTGAGGAAACAGACGTGTTGAAGAGGAATAAAAGTCCAATTTAAATCAAGTTGCAATAGTTATGCATTTAAAAAAGGTAAACTTTGAATTACCACTAAAACAAGGGTTCTGAAACTTTTCAGATAACAACAGATAGATAGATAGATAGATATGAGAATCAAGTTATAATAGTAAAAGATTAAAGTCATAAAATTAAAATAATATTTAAAAGTCGGTTTCACAAATAGGAACATATTTAATCTTTTAGCACATCAGCAGAAAATCATCTCATATCCCACACTTTGGAAAACCTGCATTGAAATATACAACAGGTCCAGTTTCTGATACATTTGCATCAACATAATGCAAATATAAAATAAAGTCCTGGAAGCCAGAAAAATAATAATAGTAGTAGTTGTAATAATAATAATGAAATTGTTTTATTAGATTTTTCTCCAGTGTACATAAATATATCTCACTGAGGCGTGGCTCCATAAATACACATGAAGAAGAAGAAGCAGAACAAACACGGTACATTCAGAAAGCTGCAGCAACACAAACAGAACGTCACACGACTCAATGAGCTGCAGCTCAGAGCCGCTCTCATCGTCCGTGGCCTCCTGCTGCAGCGCTGGGCTTTATCACCACCAACCCATGGAGAGGCTGGTTCTGACCCGAGGAATGGAACGCTGCACAGCTTGTTCTGCTGGCTTTGGGAACCCAGGCAAAGAGGAACACAGGAGAACGTCTGCAGGGCTCTTCAGAAACAACCCAAGGTAAAAACAATCTGAGAGGAACCAGCCCCCCCTCACACTGTACCCAGCCTGTGTGGTTACTCGGTCCCAGTCACCAAAACAGGCAGACATCTCACTGATTCTCTGCTGGTGTCCTCGTTTCCCAGTGAAGCGACTAAAGAGTCCCCAGGTTTTAGTCCTGCTGACTTAGTGTTTGGACATTCACCTGCTGCTCCACTTAAAGCCCTGAAAGAGGAAGTTTAAATTCTGAGTACTGGATCAAATCAAAGGGTTGCTCCATGTGCTTCCTCCATCCAGACCAGGTCAGGTCAAACTAAGGTCAGACTGTCAAACAGGAAGTAAAGGCTTCCACTTCCTTTTATAGGGCGGGGCAAAGCAGGCTCTAGTAGCAGGGCTGGATTTCTGGGTAACTGAGGCCAGAACACGTCTCTACAGTCTGTCTGTCCATCTGATCCATGAAGAAACTGAAGCTGACATCAGGGGACACCAGAATCACAGCTTTGTCATCAGAACCTTCACAGTGGAGCAGCTGCTCTTTAGACCAGGGTCTCAGGAGAAACCTGTCTGTCTCTGATGCTTTTACTCTGAATGGAGATCAAGAAATGTTGGCTTTTGTTCTTCATTTGCTTGTCTGAGAACTTTACACTTTGAAATCATCATGTCCAACAATTTATCAGCAACCAGAACTTACCAGAACCATTTCAGCTTAACTTTGGTTTCATGTTGTAGTGACCATCCAACAGGTCAACACTTGTTTCAAGCTTTTTCTCGTTGCTTTTCCTTGTTAGCTTGTTAGTCTTCAGGAGCCTTCAGAGAAATGAGCCTACAGACCACACAGAATACTTTCTACAGACTGAGCTGTTTGATCACACAGCTGAAACACTTTCCCTCTATGACCAGTCTTTGCTTTCACTAAGTCACTTCACAGCGGTAGAGCTTAAGTAATCTGAGCTAAACAAGTGTAAAGTTGCAGGAGGTCTCACATTTAGTGCACATTATTTTACACATTTTATCAGGAGAAACATGAACGAATAATACATGTTAATCTCAAGACTCTGCAGCCTGTGGAGGAAAATAAAGAAGGTGCTTAAAGTCTGTGCAGGGTCCCACCTCAGTTACTGTCTGCAACAACTACCCCGTCCACTAGAGGGAGCACTGATACTTCCACCAGCTCTGCTTCAAAGTTAAACAGGAAATAACTGCATTCACTGGTTTGGTATTGGTTTAAGAAAAACAATTTAGCTTTTTATCTCTGTTCTTGTTATTAAGAATTAGAATATTTATTCCAAAAAAACAACGATAAACATGTTTTAATTGAATTAAACTGGATAAAGCTTGGGTTTAAAGCCTGAGAAGACATTAAGAGCCCAAGTGTGAAAATCAAAAGTCCAGAAAAAAGACAGTTGACCTGACAGCTCAGGATGATGGAATCAAGGACTGAGAACATCTAGTGTCTCCATTCAGTTCCTCAACTGACCAAAGAACTGATAATAATGAGTCTTTAGCATCAATTATGTTTAGTTACTTTAACAGCTTTAGACATTTCTCTGTTGCTTTAATAAAATTCAAGTTGACTTTAGTTGGTAAAGTTTAAAGCAAATTCCCATCAGCTGCTAAACGTCCAGATTTCAGTTCCATTTATCAGATTGAGCCGATAGATCAGAGATCATGAGTGAGAGGCTTTAGGATACAGCAGAAAGACGTCTGGTTGGATAGCTCAGGGTGTTTGCTCAGATATCAGCAGTATGGAGGTCATGAGATCAAGACAGACAAGCTCCTTGTTTTAAATAAATCCAAAACTGAACAATTTGAGAGAAATTTGAACAAGATAGGAAAGAGTTAAACCAGTGTCAGTCAGTAGCTCAGTGTGATAGACTGTAGGCTGGTAATCTAGAAGGTCTGAGTTCAAATTACTATCAGGCTCCTTATTGTTATGAAGAACCTTAGAGTCTGTATTTTGATGAGTCCAGGATTCTGAATGAAAAATTTAAAAGCACCAAGAGAAGAACACTGAGAGGGGAGTGGACCTGATGGTGCAGTGGAACTGTCTGTGACCAGAAGATACCAGAGGTGGAGGTCCTGGGTTCAACTCCTGCCTGTGCTGTGACCTGGAGAGGTAAGTATGTCTCAGTGTAGGGAGTGGGTGAGGGGGCCGTGTCCCCTCCCCGGCTTCTCAGGAGGTTCATGAAGGGGGTTATGCTCTTTGCAGAGCTGACTTTTTATTGCTGACACACCTCCACTGCTTGTGCTTCCTCACTTGCTGCTCAACTTGGACACCAGTAACTTTAAACCTGAAACTGGATCAACCTGACTGGGAATGTGGAGTTACATCAGGAGAACAAGAGGAGAAACTTTGGATCTGAGGAGGACCTACTGCTTTACTTCTTCAGCTTCTGGATCTTCTCAATCAAAATACTTTCAAAGCTTGATTCAAATCTCATTTTCTTACATGGAAACTCTAAAACAGATCATCCACATTGGTTCAACAGCAGCATCTGATCTGAGCTTCAGCAACAACTTCCAAAACATCTCAGCATCAACATCTGAGTCCAACATGCTAAATTCAGCTGACCTGCTCAAAGAAGTTCAACAAACCTTCAGAAACTCAACATCACAACTGAACCAGAGTCTCTGAACACAGTCAAACATCTCCAAGCAGGTCAAAGGAGTTAGCATGTTCTACTCCACATGCTAGCACCAACATGTTGTGAAAGCTCCTCAGCAAACAGACCAACCACCAAAGCTGAGCTAGAAGAACCTTGGATCTGAATGACCTCTATTAGTGTTTCAATGCAACAAACTGAGATCTGAATCCAACCTCTGAACCAGTCTGACTGAGCCGATCCAGAAGCTGGAGAACCAAAGCAGCAGCTTCAGGTCTCCTCACATCTAAACCTTCTCCTCTTCTCTCACCATCTGAACTCCACATTCAGTCACATTAACACAGTTACAGGTTTAAAGTCACCGCTTGAGCTCAAAGTGCACTTACCCAAAGGGTTGCTCCATGTGCTTCCTTCATCCAGATCGGGTCAGGTCAAAGGTCAGACTGTCAAACAGGAAGTAAAGGCCTCCACTTCCTTTTATAGGGCGGGGCAAAGCAGGCTCTAGTAGCAGGGCTGGATTTCTGGGTAACTGAGGCCAGAACACGTCTCTACAGTCTGTCTGTCCATCTGATCCATGAAGAAACTGAAGCTGACATCAGGGGACACCAGAATCACAGCTTTGTCATCAGAACCTTCACAGTGGAGCAGCTGCTCTTTAGACCAGGGTCTCAGGAGAAACCTGTCTCTGATGGTTTTACTCTGAATGGAGATCAAGAAATGTTGGCTTTTGTTCTTCATTTGCTTGTCTGAGAACTTTACACTTTGAAACCATCATGTCCAACAATTTATCAGCAACCAGAACTTACCAGAACCATTTCAGCTTAACTTTGGTTTCATGTTGTAGTGACCATCCAACAGGTCAACACTTGTTTCAAGCTTTTTATCGTTGCTTTTCCTTGTTAGCTTGTTAGTCTTCAGGAGCCTTCAGAGAAATGAGCCTACAGACCACACAGAATACTTTCTACAGACTGAGCTGTTTGATCACACAGCTGAAACACTTTCCCTCTATGACCAGTCTTTGTTTTCACTAAGTCACTTCACAGCGTTAGAGTTTAAGTAATCTGAGCTAAACAAGTGTAAAGTTGCAGGAGGTCTCACATTTAGTGCACATTATTTTACACATTTTATCAGGAGAAACATGAATGAATAATACATGTTAATCTAAACAGACTCTGCAGCCTGTGGAGGAAAATAAAGAAGGTGCTTAAAGTCTGTGCAGGGTCCCAACTCAGTTACTGTCTGCAACAACTACCCCGTCCACTAGAGGGAGCACTGATACTTCCACCAGCTCCGCTTCAAAGTTAAACAGGAAATAACTGCATTCACTGGTTTTATCAGACTGTCAAATCTGTAAAACAACAAAATAAAGCTATTCTTCAACTTGGTTTATTCTTTACCTTTTGCTTTAATATATTGGTTTAATTCTAATCTACTTACAGATTTTACCCAGCTTACCCTCTTCCTGGGAGGCTTCTAGTAACTTAAATGTTCTTCTAATTCCTGAATCTTTTTGTTTTCCATCTTCTTTTTATGAGATTAAAATGGAATTATTTTTACCTCATCAATGATTTCCCTGCCTCCCAGAGGTTAGATGCTGAGGTTCCTTGGTGATCATTGTATTCCAAATATGAAGCCCACTCTGTTTTAAAATATTTGATAAATTCTTTATCCTTAAGCAAGTGATGTATTAAATCTCCAGGTTTTGTTTTGTAGGGGTTACTTTTTAATTTTTTTAGGGTTAAAGAAACTGGAGCATGATCACTGACAGCAATAAGATGTATTACAGCATCTGAAATGTCAGACAGCAGCGAGTTTTTGATTAAGAAGTAGTCCTAACGAGAGTAGGAATGATGGACATTTAAAAAGAAAGTATATTCCTTACTGTTAGGATGAAGAGATCGCCATGTATCACAAAGACCAAAATCACTCATGTATTGTTTGACTACATTTATTGATAGCCAACCAAGCTGAGTCCCTGTTGTAATCAACCTATTTCCTCAATTAGACCAAAGTTGAGGTCACCCCCAATAAAAGGAGAACAATCCAATTGCTTTGAAAGTGCATAAAAGTTTGAAATAGAATGAGGGATCATCAACATTTGGACCATAGAAACTGACAATACATAACTTTTGTTTGTGAATAGATGTTATTATAATGAATCTACCTTTAGGATCTATAATTTTGTCTAATATCATAAAACAAACGTTTTTGTGGATTAAAATAGCTACTTCTCTCAATCTAGAGTCAAAGCAGACAAAAAACACATTAGGGAACTCAGGTGAGTTTAGATTTTCTAACAGGTGAAGCTGATTCTATAATAACCAAGCTCCATCATATATCAGAGCTCTGATTACCTTGTATGTTCCTAACAGAGCACTTCGCTCTCAGACTGCAGGTCTGCTGGTGGTTCCTAGAGTCTCTAAAAGTAGAATGGGAGGCAGATCCTTTAGCTATCAGGCTCCTCTCCTGTGGAACCAACTCCCAGTTATCAATATCTGCTTTAGGCTTTGTTACACAGTCAAGCCATTCATCAATGACCTCTTGACAATTAGTGAGAAGGATGAGCCTGTCTCTCCCAACACAGTTTATTCTTGGAGGCATGGATGACAAACAAACTCTAAAATCATCTTCCACTTGTTAACAAGCTCTGCATTTGTTCTTCATTACAGTCAGAGTTGAAAATGTTGATTCACAGAGGTAAGTGGTTGGAAACATGTCAGGTTCAAATACCTAAAACATTCATTAAACAACACAAAGGAAGAAAGACAACAAGCGTTAGTTTGGTTTTATTTGAGAGGAGAACAGCAGAGATGTGCTCAGTTACAACTCCTTACTGCTCTGAAAACACACCCTGTGCTTCCTCTCTCTTTATTGTGTTCAGGGAGGTCCCTAATTAGAAACCATTTATGATGTGACATTCAAGATAATACAACGCCATTCACACAGTTCAGTTCAGGTCTTGGAAAAAGAGTTATATCTCTGCAGGCCTTCTGCAATGATAAGAGAGACAGTTGAAAAACATAGTATGAGGTAAGATGAAGCATGGTATATGTTCCAGTAAATAAATGACAATAATAATAAACACAAACAATAATACATAAGAGAGATATTAGTCATCTGAAAAACACTTTGTCTGAATAAACTCAAACCTTAAAACCTTTTTAATAGTAATGAGTAAATATGTGATAAATGCCATAAACATGGTAAATAAAAATAAACATGTAGAGAATAATAAAAATAATTCTAACAAAACAGCAGCAATATTTTCATGTCCTCAGCAGCCAGTTCAGGATACTCATGTGAGAGGGAGGCCCAAAAGTCTGCATGATTTTCCTGTTGGAATCTGACCTTCAATGTTCTGTCACAAGATAACTCCAAGAGCTGTTCTTCTGTTTTACCTCTTAAGCCATTTCTTGTTGCAGCAGGTGAAAATGGATCAGCACCCAGTCCCAGGCATCAGTGTTCACATCAGAGAAATATGAGCTGAAGTTCTCACACAGTGATGTTAGGTATGAAGTCACAACATCCCTCACAATAGCAACAGACAGCTTCTCAGTGTTTAAAAAGTCAGTCATTTGGGGGAACATGTCTGTTATTCCATCTTTTATTCTTCTTCTTCATAAAGGTGGTGATTTTGTCACTAACTTTAAGGATAGATGTGTAGCTTCCTTGGATGGAGAGGTTGAGGCTGTTCAATATGTTGAATATGTCTGCAAGATAGGCTAACTTGGCAATGCAGTCTGGATCATGAAAGAAATGTACAATGTCCATTTTTTCCTCTCATAAATTCAGCCATTTCTCTGTGTAGCTCAAAAATTCTCTGCAACACTTTTCCACGAGACAACCATCACACCTCAGTGATAAAGCAGTGCGTCATGTTCAGCTTCCAGATTTGGGCAAAGTTGACCAAACATCTGTGATTTCAAAGCTCTGGATTGCACAAAGTTAACTGCAGTGATAGCTGTGTTCAGAACAGAAGATCTGGGTCCATGTCTCTGGAAGCTAGTGCCTGCTGATGCAGGACACAGTGGGTAGCTATAACGCATGGATTGATGGATTTTATCCACGCTTCAACTCCACTCTTTGGGCCGGTCATCACTGCTGAGCCATCCGTACAAACAGAGAGACATTTTTCCAGCTCAGTCTCGCTTCAGTCAGAAAAGCATCAACTAGCTTAAATATTTCCTCACCAGTTGTCCTGCCCAAGACCTCCTTGCAGAAACAAAAATCCTCCAAAATGTTTCCCTCCCAGGGATAGAGCACCAGAGCTATCAGTTGAGCAGCAATGGAAATGTCTGTAGGTTCATTCAGCTGTATAGAAAACTGATCACATGATCACAGTCTATCCAATCACTGTTCCTGAATGTCAGCCGACAGTTCTTTAATTCTTCTTCTCATCGTGTCGTCTGAAAGCGGGACAGTTTTCAACTTGTTAGCTGCTTCTGTACCAAGTAGAACCTCACACATGTCCACCGTAGCAGGAAGCACAAGGTCCATTCCTATTGAGTGTGGCTTCTTACTGTTTGCATTGCTCTACGCCACCAGATACAAAGCTTGTTTTGTAGCACTTGAAGAGAAACACATTTTGGTCTCCAATCCTCATTCTCCATAAAGCCAAACTCGATGTAACTGTTGTCATACTTCCTAATTTTAGCTGATTTGGCTTTTACCCTACATGATAATTTGGACAGAGTTAAATATTTGTCCATTGTGATACTTAGCTCAAACACGACATCCTCAACAATGCCTCCCTCAGGCCTAACTACATAGTTTCACAGACCCCCAACCCATGGTCTGGTGACCCCAGTTTGAGGGCTGTTGCACTAATGGACTCAGGCATGGACCTCTAAAGGCATCTAAATGCAATTACAAAGTCTGCCTTCTATCACCTGAAGAACATTTCCAAGATTCAAGGACTGACGTCTCAGCAGGTTACGGAAAAACTAATCCATGCATTTAATTTTACTGAAATCAAAAACTGAAATGGTGTTTTCACAGGTCCACCAAAAACATCAGACAGCTGCAGCTGATCCAGAACGCTGCTGCTCACATCCTCAATAAGACAAAGAAAGCAGAGAACATCGACCTGGTCCTTAAGACCTTACACTAACTCCCTGTATCGCAGAAAATAGAGTTTAAAATAAATGTGTTAGTCTATAAAATCCCTGAATGGCTTAGCACCTAAATACATGTCCGACTTGGTATCACCGTATCAACCCTCCAGACCACTAAGGTCTTCTGATTCAAGCCTAATTTGGTAAATGGCTTGTACTTGTATAGCACATTAAATAGTCCGACGACCCCAAAGCGATTTACAACCTGTACAAAGTTGACTTCCTACATTCTACCAACTGAAACAAACATCCAGATGACTGTAAAAAGTGTAAAAAGTGAGTTATTTTAAATCACGATTATAAACACATTTGTTTAGGATTGCCCTTAACTGTTCTAGTTAAACTGTTAACTGAAACATCATTTAAATTTGTAGTGAAATTTGTTTCTGTCTTTATTTTCCTACATTTTAATCATGTAAAGCCCTTTGCATTGTCCTTGTATTGAAATGTGCTATACAAAAAAACTTGCCTTGTCTTGCATTGTATGGACTCTAGTGTGTCTGTTTAAACCAGATTTGTCGCCAAATCTTTTTCCACATAGATCACAACAAAAAGGCTTCTGTCCTGTATGGATTCTCATGTGTGTGATTAAATTTCCTTTCTCGCTAAATCTTTGTCCACATAGATCACAACAAAAAGGCTTCTGGCCTGCATGTATTCTCATGTGTCTGTTTAAATTTCCTTTCTCGCTAAATATTTGTCCACATAGATCACAACAGAAAGGCTTCTGTCCTGTATGGATTCTCATGTGTGTGATTACATGTGATTTTCGACTAAAGCTTTGTCCACATAGATCACAACAGAAAGGCTTCTGTCCTGTATGGATTCTCATGTGTCTGTTTAAATTTCCTTTCTCGCTAAATCTTTTACCACATAGATCACAACAAAAAGGCTTCTGTCCTGTATGGATTCTCATGTGTGTGATTAAATTTCCTTTCTCGCTAAATCTTTGTCCACATAGATCACAACAAAAAGACTTCGGTCCTGTATGGATTCTCATGTGTGTGATTAAATTCCCTTTCTCGCTAAATCTTTGTCCACATAGATCACAACAAAAAGGCTTCTGTCCTGTATGGATTCTCATGTGTCTGATTAAATTCCCTTTCTCGCTAAATCTTTGTCCACATAGATCACAACAAAAAGGCTTCTGTCCTGTATGGATTCTCATGTGTGTGATTACATGTGATTTTCGACTAAAGCTTTGTCCACATAGATCACAACAGAAAGGCTTCTGTCCTGTATGGATTCTCATGTGTGGGTTTAAAGCGGATTTGTGGCTAAATCTTTGTCCACACTGATCACAACAAAAAGGCTTCTGTCCTGTATGGATTCTCATGTGTGTGTTTAAATTTACTTTTTGACTAAATCTTTTCCCGCATAGATCACAACAGAATGGCTTCTCTCCTGAATGGATTCTCATGTGTTTGTTTAAAGCTGATTTTCCCATAAATGTTTTGCCACAGTCTTTGCAGCTAAGCTTAACTCCTGTGTGGCCTTTCCTGCATTTTTTCTTCTCTGTAGAAGATTTCTTATATCCAGAGTCTGACAAGTGTTTCAGCTCAGAGAGAGGGTGCTCTACATTACTGTCTTCTTCATCCTCCTCAGTGTCTTCAGCCTCTGAAGAAATGGAAGCATCTCCATGATCTTGTATCGTGACGGATTCTTCTCCATCATTCTCTTCTGGAAGCTCTCTGCCTTTAATCTGGTCTGGATAAAGCTGTGAGAGCAGCAGAGACTGTTCATCAACTGGAAACCTGATGGCATTATTCACCTCCTTCCCATTGAGCTGCTCTCCGGGCAGACTGATGTAGACTCCCTCCTGTTCCTCCTTTATGTGGGGGGGCTTTGGGTCATCCAGGTCATCAGGAGGTCTGTGGTCTAAAGAAGCTTCTTCTTTAACAATCAGCTTCTGCTTAACATCTACAGGAAACATTGAAACACATTATGCGGATTAGATCTCAGCCTGAATTGAGGCACATTTTAATAAAGATATATTTAGGAAATTTTGTTATATTAAATTCTTTGACAGAACATGCAGAACAGTAAAACACAGAATAAAATGACATGACTGTTATAACCTCTTTGTACAGCTACGTTTTTTTACCTTAAAGTGCTGATGACACAACATTGACCTTTTCAGCCATGCTTTTCAAACAAAATGTTAGGCTTTGTCCAATGTGCTTAATGTGTCTACGTTCACATATACGGCGCACCAAATTATAAGGTGCATTAAATATTCTTCCCAAGTGTGTAATATCACTCTGTCTTTTCATGTCCACAGTTGTCTATCCGTCTCTGTTGGGAGGACAGCGTAGTTGGACTACACTGCCCTGTTTCTAACAAAAGGCCAAAATAAACGTAACTTTTATATTGAATTAACTTACTCCGGGCGTGGACCGCCTCACATGAATGCACTTCTAGTTTAAACATTTCAGTCAGGCAGTCTTGTTGGCAGTGTCCGAGGTTAACTTCCTGATTCGACGGCCAAGTTGGCCAGTAGATGTTTAAAATCAACCAGCCAGGCATATTTTTTACCGGCCAAAATATTAATCCTGACCAGACCTCTCAATGTTGTGTTTTATGTTATGTTAATCTTCGGCTGTGGCTTGATGGGTTGAGTAGTCATCTGGCAATCAGAAGGTTGTGGGTTCGATTCCAGCTTCCCCTTGCCACCCTGGGCAAGGCACTTAACCCCAAATTGCCTACCGAGCTGTGTCTCGGTGTATGAATGTGTGCACGTTAGTGAGAGCTACTGGGTGAATGTGGCTATGTGGTGAATGTAGTACAGCGCTTTGAGTGGTCAGCATGACTGGAAAAGCTCTATATAAATTCAGTCCGTTTACAATAAAAAAATATTGTAGTTGATTATAAAAGGCACAATGTGAATCGTCATATTCACATTGTGAATATGATGATTCATTTTTCTGAATTTTATGAAAATGCAAAATTATTTTAAGGAGGTACTATATGAAAATGGTAGAAGATATGAAAAAGCTGAAGTAGCTGAAGATAGCTGAAGGTTATTTGAACATTTTAAAAGTTGAATGGCGTTTCTAGCTTAAAGTAGGCTGAAGCAGTAAGCTGTCAAAAAGTTGAAATATTTGAAGAACTTAAAGGACTCTCCATTCAATTTCAATGAGAGCAAAAAACTCACAAAAAGTTAAATATTTTAAATATTATAAACGTTATAATCACCAAAAGACATAGCAGTAATGTCGTGAACGAGCTGAACGTTTTGATACGAAAATTGTTTAAATCGTTTGAAGTATGCAGGAGTAGTTAGATGCCGAAAAACGTACGGAATAATAATCAAGACCTGAAGGAACTTAATAAGTGAGAATGCTGTATAGCATTCTCACTTGATATTTGCCTAGGAAAACCTAGGAATTCTGACAAAATGCAAGCATTGATTGTGCAAAAATGGACTGCTATCAGTCAGGATTTGGTCCAGAAGTTGATTGAGAACATGCCAGGGAGAATTGCAGAGTTCCTGAAGAAGAGGGGTCAACACTGCAAATATTGACTTGCTGCATTAACTCATTCTAACTGTCATTAAAAGCTTTTGTTACTCATAACATGATTGCAATTGTATTTCTGTACATATGTGATGACATCTGACATACACACATGAACTGTTTTTAATGTTTGTTTTTAGTTTCTATTCCATTTTGTTTCTACATTTTATTCCTACTTGCTTGTATTCTGTTTTTTCCCCTATATTTTAATCATGTAAAGCACTTTGCATCGTCTCTTTACTGAAATGTGCTATACAAAAAAATTTGCCTTGCCTTGAAAGACCTGCATGTAGTCAGAGCAAAGAGAGCAGAGAGGAGACCTGCTCCGTTTTCACACTGCAGATGTATAACATGTGCAAAGCTGCTTGTGTTTCCTCCCTGGATTACAAAGGGGTTATAAATATAGTGTAAATATAGTTTTTAACATTCTCATATTTTTCTGACACTGTTGCACTAAAATAATTACCTGATTACCACACACCTTGAATTACTTATTCACCTCGTCAATGTGTGTGCCTCTAATTACCATCTTTCTGGTAGGATTAGATGTATGTAGTATGGATTCGGACAATGTATAAATTTTCCTAAATTTTCCGACTATAAATTATTCTTATTGTGTTTTGCATTTCAATAACATTTTAATGACAGTAACACAGGTTAATCTTCATAGTTTTGTCTGATTGGATGCCACTCAATCCAGAGACTTTTGGACTTTAGCTGCAACACGGGACACAGAAACAAAGTAAAGTTTTTGGCAACGTCAGCCTCACGTACACCTCCAAACCCCCTCAATGTTAGACTATCACGATGCTGACCCCAAACTTTATTTGGTCCCTAACTTAGACTTGTGTACCAAAACTAAGGACATTCACTGGGTATGTCCAAGTAATCCATTTATCAGAGATTTTACCAATTACCTGTGTGGTCTAAGGAATGAATCCCATGAACAAAACTGTCAGGCTAGAATGATCCTCAAAGATGCAGGTGTGGAAACCAAAATTGAACTGGCAGGTAACAGGTGGCTTGTTAGAACCCCAGAGACAGAAACTCTGTTATGAGCAGCATGACTCAGTTACAGAAAGTAATGTTTGGAGGAACTTTCCCAGACAGACGGACAAGAAGAAATTGATGCTGAATGTTGCTACATGCTAAAGTAGCATTAGCATCCCATGTGCTACATGCTAAGCTAGCATTAGTACCTCCTGTGCTACATGCTAAGCTAGCATTAGCACCTCCTATGCAAAGCTGCAGGCTTAGCCAGTTTTCTGGGGGAAAGCCTGCAACGAGTTGTGATGAAGAGGAGGAATCCATCAGCTGCTGAAAACGGCTCCTAAACTTTAGCTCCATCCACACAGTTAGCATGAAGAAGGAAATCTCCAAACCTGATGGGTGCAGCAGAACTCTGGGCTGGAAAACATCCCCCATCATTGGTGTCTCCTCTGCTGCGTCCTGCCGCTCTTTGAGCTCCTGCTTCCCTCCAGTTTCTCCGCTGTGCCTCCAGCTGCTGGACTTCTTTCCAGACTTCATCACCTGCAGCAGCTGCTGCTCTCTTCCAGATTCACCAACACTCTGACCTCTGTCACTACCAGATCCTCCTCACCCGTAGCGCAAACCGTTCCATCAGCTCATGTGCGCATGCGCGAACAGAATAACTTCCTGTAAGAAGTTATTCTGTTCGTAGTTTTTCTTACTTTTTTATTCTTTTGTCTTTTTTCGGGGCGGGGGTTTATTTTTGTATATCTTTGTATTTGCGTAAATATTCTCCTGAAATAATGTAATTTTCTTCTGTTTAGGTAACTGCATAAACAGCATAACCAGGATCGTTTATCTTTGTTTTTCTTCCAAAAAAACTTTAGTTTTTACATTACATCAAGTACCAGTACAGAACTGCATAAAAAGCATTCACAGAATGTGTATAAGGCATGTTTAATTATAGAAGAAAACCAAGGATAAAAGAACAGGGAACAACGACGACAACAATTCATTATTATTATTATTACTATTATTATTATTACTATTATTATTATTATTATTATTATTATTATTATTATTATTATTATTATAATAGAGCGGGTTGAGTCCGTTCTACCCGCACGGTAAGACCGCGACCAGCTGATCGTCCTCCTCCACCTGTCCCGCACTAACTCTCTGGTTTGTCCCGCAGATAGTGCGTCTAACCAGCCATCCACGGCTCCGCTCTCTCCCGTTCTCAATCTCCGGTCCTGTTGCGCTCTCACCGTCCCCAGACCTGAATAAATCTGTTAAACCGTTCTCCTGTCTCCTGTGTGTGTGCTCTGCATGTGGGTCAGAAAACTAAAAACCATGACAAGTACTGAATTAACAAATCACACCTAGAAAATATAAGACAAATAGAATAATGTAAATAACTTCAAAATACTTGTACTGATTAATAAAATGAACTGAGTAACACACTTTCAGTAAATGCAAAATAAAACGACAGTAAGCACACAAGTTTACTATACATTAAATTTTTTCCCATTGCTTCCCATTTTCCCATTATGGGTTTTCAAACCATACAGGCTTTCTAACAAACACATTGGCATGTTTAAACCAAGAAAACACCCATGTTACATTACATTTTACACTGGTGTTGTCCACATTAATTTCTTCACTGCCCTCAAAACCTCCATTTACAAAACATTCATACTCTGCATCATAATCTATTTCATAATTTGTTGGGTGTTCTGTAGTGCTATTGTTAAATTCTGCACACAGTGATTCTAACTTCAAGGGGGGCCGAACTGGCAGATTATTTTACTTACTTACTTATTTTACTTTTGAGAAGATTCAGACTAATACCTAGCATTTTTAACTTGTTTTTAGATGGCAAGTTTTTGCAGTGTTCTAACACTAAACCAGTCCAATTGCTTATTGTCTTCTTAAACAGAGTTGACATACTGATGATGATTTTGTTTGATTTGTTTTAATTATATGAATATGTTTTTGGTTTTAACAGAATATGGTGTATACACACATGCAAAATAAAAAAATTGTACAGTAAAGACTTAATTTAATTTTCACTGTTAACATATGTATACATTGCATTTCATCACATCACAGCTAGCGATTTTATTGCTTCCTTTGATTTAAAACTTTGCTGTTACACTGTTACAATATCTAACAGATCTTATTTGCTGTAGACAACAAAGGCAGAGATGGCCAAAGGCCTCTTAACCACATGGATGACCAACAACTCCTGTAATATGTGAAAGGGTAAATGGTGCTACTTACAACCACACGCTCTGTTCTCTGCGGACATTTTTGTTAATTTCCGTGAGGTGGGCTGTGCTTATAGGTCATGTCATGCAAAGGATTGTGGGATTCCTTATAGCTCCTTAGCGCTAGTAAGGGACATCATGACATCCCTATGCTAAAGGAACTATGATAGGAAGGACTCAGGAAGGAGACCAGTTTTGTGACCTAGACACAAACGTATATTTATCTGAAATGTGAACACCAACCAAAGAACAAAAGCAAAAGACCTTGTGAAGATGTGGCTGAAGCTAGTCAGAGTGTCTCATTATCCACAGTAAAACAAGTACTGTACTGACATGGGCTGAAAGGCTACTCTGGCAGGAAGAAACATAAAAGTCAGAATAAAGTTTGCAAACTCATTTTAGGAGATATGTCCTGTGGTCTGATGAAACTAAAATTGAACTGGTTGGCCTTAAGGACCATTATTACATTTGGAGGCAGAAGGGAGAAGCTTTCAAGCCTGAGAACACCAACCCAACTGTGAATTATGGGTTGGTAGAATCATGTTGTGGGGTTATTTTGTTATTTTTGCTGTGTGCCAAAATCTCCTTTAATTGAATAAAAAAAAACAGTAGTAAATATTTTTCACACAGCTTCAGTTGCTTCAGCTAGTAACCACAGATCAGAACCAGAATCTGGGTCCACTAATGCAGGGGTTCTCAAACTTTTGGTGGCCAGGGACATTTTTCCAAGGACCCCTTTACATTCTTCATGTTGATAGTATTCTAAACAGCCTTTTTTACAGTTAAAGACATCAGGAATTATGTATATGTTATATTTCCTCACCAGTTGTCCTGCCCAAGACCTCCTAGCAGAAACCAAAATCCTCCATAATGTTTCCCTCCCAGGGATAGAGCACCAGAGCTATCAGCTGAGCAGCAGTGGAAATGTCTGTAGATTTGTCCAGCTGTAGAAAACTGATCACATGAACACAGTCTATCCAATAACTGTTCCTGAATGTCAGCTGACAGTTCTTTGTGGAGAGTTTCAAATACCTGGGTGTTCACGTCAACAATAAGCTGGACTGGACTCACAACACCGACGCTCTGTATAAGAAGGGCCAGAGCCGCCTCCACCTCCTGAGGAGGCTGAGGTCCTTTGGAGTGAGCAGGCCTCTGCTAAAAACTTTCTATGACTCTATGGTGGCCTCAGCCCTCCTCTACGCTGTCGTCTGCTGGGCTCCTGGCAGCGCAGAGCGGGACAGAAAGAGGCTGAATAAGCTGGTGAGGAAGGCCACTTCTGTCCTGGGCTGCACTCTAGACTCAGTGGAGGAAGTGGCTGAGAGGAGGGTGTTGTCCAAGTTCACATCCATCATGGACAACACCTTCCACCCCCTGCACCAGGCTGTAGAGGAGCTGAGCAGCTCCTTCAGTGACAGACTTAGACATCCAGTCTGTAAAAAGGAGCGCTACCGCAGGTCATTTATTCCTGCTGCTATCAGATTTTACAATGCTGCACTGTAACTGCAACTGTGACCATAACTGTAATAATTAATGTGCAATAACCAAGGTGCAATAATCTATTTAACACACTGTCCTACAACCCGTGCAATAATCCTGATGTAGTGACTTCTGTTGCTATCAACACCTGAATATAAGTCAGTACACAGGTACGTATGTATGTAGGCGCATATATATATATATATATATATATATATATATATATATATATATATATATATATATAGACCACTAAGAATGTAAATGAGACATTTACATTCCCATTTCCTTTTTTTTGTATTTTTTGGTATCCTTTTTGACCCAATGTATATATGAAGACACTGTATATAACTGAATGCACCTTCCCTACTCTGCACCTTCTTGTATGAGCCGATGTGACGAGCGAATTTCTCCATTGTGAGATCAATAAAGACTATCCTATCTTATCTTATCTTAATTCTTCTCCTCACCGTGTCGTCTGAAAGCGGGACAGTTTTCAACTTGTTAGCTGCTTCTGTACCAAGTAGAACCTCACACATGTCCACCGCAGCAGGAAGCACAAGGTCCATTCCTATTGAGTGTGGCTTCTTACTGTTTGCATTGCGCTACACCACCAGATACAAAGCTTGTTTGCTAGCACTTGAAGACAAACACATTTTGGTCTCCCATCCTCATTCTCCATAAAGCCAAACTCGATGTAACTGTTGTCATACTTCCTAATTTTAGCTGATTTGGCTTTTACTTTACATGATAAGTTGGACAGAGTTAAATATTTGTTCATTGTGATACTTGACTCAACCATGACGCATCCTCAACAGTGCCTCCTCAGGCCCAACAACATAGTTTCACAGACCCCCAACCCATGGCCTGGAGACCCCAGTTTGAGGGCCGTTGCACTAATGGACTCAGGCATGAACCTACAAAGGCATCTAAATGCAATTACAAAGTCTGCCTTCCATCACCTGAAGAACATTTCCAGGATTAAAGGAATGATGTCTCAGCCAGTTACGGAAAAACTAATCAATGCATTTAATTTTAGTCAAATAGATAACTGAAATGGTGTTTTCACAGGTCCAAGGAAAAAAAAAATAAAAAAAATAGACAGCTGCGGCTGATCCAGAACGCTGCTGCTCACATCCTCAATAAGACAAAGAAAGCAGAGAACATCGACCTGGTCCTTAAGACCTTACACCAACTCCCTGTATCGCAGAAAATAGAATTTAAAATACTTGTGTTAGTCTATAAAATCCCTGAATGGTTTAGCACCTAAATACATCACAAACTTGTTATCAGTGTATCAACCCTCTAGATGTCTTCTGATTCAAGCCTAATCTGGTAAATGGCTTGTACTTGTACAGCTCTTTAAATAGTCAGACGACCCCAAAGCGCTTTACAACCTGTAAAAAGTTTACTTCCTATATTCTACCAACTCAAACAAACTTCCAGAAGACTGTGAAAAGTCTGAGTTATTTTAAATCAAGATTATAAACACATTTGTTTAGGATTGCCTTTGACTGTTCTAGTTAAACCGTTAACTGAAACATTTAAATTTGTAGTCCAATTTGTTTCTGTTTTTATTTTATGTAAAGCCCTTTGACGTGTCCTTGTACTGAAATATACTATACAAAAAAACTTGCCATTTCTTGCATTGTATGGTTTTTTCTGTGCTTGTTTAAGCCAGATTTTTGACTAAACCTTTGTCCACATAGATCACAACAGAAAGGCTTCTGTCCTGTATGGATTCTCATGTGTGTGTTTAAATTTACTTTTTGATTAAATCTTTGCCCACATAGATCACAACAGAAAGGCTTCTCTCCTGTGTGGATTCTCATGTGTGTCTTTAAATTAGATTTGTGGCTAAATCTTTGTCCACATAGATCACAACAAAAAGGTTTCTGTCCTGTATGGATTCTCATGTGTCTCTTTAAATGTGATTTGTGGCTAAAGCTTCTTCCACATAGATCACAACAGAAAGGCTTCTGTCCTGTATGGATTCTCATGTGTGTGTTTAAAGTGACTTTTTGATTAAATCTTTGTCCACATCGATCACAACAGAAAGGCTTCTGTCCTGTATGGATTCTCATATGTGTGTTTAAAGTTGATTTGTCGCTAAATCGTTGTCCACATAGATCACAACAGAAAGGCTTCTGTCCTGTATGGATTCTCATGTGTGTGTCTAAACTTACTTTTTGATTAAATCTTTGTCCACATAGGTCACAACAGAAAGGCTTCTGTCCTGTATGGATTCTCATGTGTGTGTTTACATGTGATTTTCGCCTAAAGCTTTGTCCACATAGATCACAACAGAAAGGCTTCTGTCCTGTATGGATTCTCATGTGTGTGTTTAAATTTACTTTTTGACTAAAGCTTTGTCCACATAGATCACAACAGAAAGGCTTCTCTCCTGAATGGATTCTCATGTGTTTGTTTAAAGCTGATTTTCCCATAAATGTTTTGCCACAGTCTTTGCAGCTAAGCTTCACTCCTGTGCGGCCTTTCCTACATTTTTTCTTCTCTGTAGAACATTTATTATATCCAGAGTCTGACAAGTGTTTCAGCTCAGACAGAGGGTGCTCTACAGTACTGTCCTCTTTATCTTCCTCAGTGTCTTCAGTCTCTAAAAAAATGGAAGCATCTCCATGATCTTGTATCCTGGTGTCTCCATCATTCTCTTCTGGAAGCTCTCTGCCTTTAATTTGGTCTGGATAAAGCTGTGAGAGCAGCAGAGGCTGTTCATCAACTGGAAACCTGATGGCATTATTCACCTCCTTCCCATTGAGCTGCTCTCCGGGCAGACTGATGTAGACTCCCTCCTGTTCCTCCTTTATGTGGGGGGGCTTTGGGTCATGCAGGTCATCACGAGGTCTGTGGTCTAAAGAAGCTTCTTTTTTAACAATCAGCTTTTTCTCAACATCTGCAAGAAACATTGATACACATTATGCACATTAGAAATTATTTGGATTTCATCCTGAACTGAGACACATTTTAATTCTGATATATTTAGGAAATGTTGCTAGATTAAATTCTTTCACAGAACATGCAGAACAGTAAAACACAGAATAAAATTACATGACTGTTATAACCCCTGCAAAAACTCTGTTCTTTGTAGAGCTACATTTTTGACCTTAAAGTGCTGATGACACAACATTGACCTTTTCAGCCATGCTTTTAAAACAACATGTTAGGCTTTGTTTAATGTGCCTAATATGTCCATGTCCACACATAAAAGAGCATCAGATTATAAGACTTATATTTTACTATTCTCTGCATGTTTTATTTTTATTTACCATGCATTTATCACGTAGTTACTCATTACTATTAAAAGGTTTTAAGGTTTGAGTTCATTCAG
This sequence comes from Fundulus heteroclitus, assembly GCF_011125445.2. NCBI lineage: Eukaryota > Metazoa > Chordata > Actinopteri > Cyprinodontiformes > Fundulidae > Fundulus > Fundulus heteroclitus. The sequence goes on along the minus strand of NW_023396703.1, from coordinate 147,851 downwards.
ACAAAGTGTTTTTCAGATGACTGATATCTCTGTCTCCTATGTTACAGAGTAAGGCCTGGTGCAAGAAACAGTCTCACCATAAATGTTGATTGTTTTTGCGAGCACTATCTTATCTGTGATGAATTACACCTAGCCATCTGTTGATACTCCTTTTCCTGATCAATGAATGCTCAATTGTTAAGGTTGTTTTGCATACCTGAAACTGCAAGTTTATGATGTCAAAGGTCACACTGAAGTATGACTCCCCCTTCCTTAAACTCTGCAATGTAACTACGGACCTCCCTTTTCTGAAATAATAAAAAGGCAGCAGCATAGTTTGCTTCAGAACAGTTGAAATGTAACTGAACGCATCTCTGTGGTGTTCTCCTTGCAAGAAAAGATCATCAGTTGTCTTTCCTTTTTGTGTTTGATGAATGTTTTAGGTATTTGAACCTGACAAAGGCGCACCATTACATTTTCAGAACATTTAAGGACTTTAAGTGTCCTTTATAATCTGAAAAATACAGTGATAAAATAAGTGGAAGGAGATGTCATTTTACTTAAATGTAGAAGTTTGACTATTCTATTGGATGCCACTCAATCCAGAGAGTTTTGGCCTTTAGCTGCAACACAGGACACAGAAACAAAGTAAAGCAATCCTTACTGTTGATAGGAACAGCAGTTAATGGAAACCTGCTATCAGTCTCCTCCTTCACAAGGAGCTGCTCTCCTTCCTGACGGGCCCCGGGTTCCTCCTGTTCCTCCTTTATGTGGAGGGGCTCTGACTCCTGCTGCTCCCCCTCAGGACTCTGTTCTTCAGGAGCCTCTACTTTAACATCTGCAGCCAACACTGAAACACATTACATGCTTTATGAACAACTAGATCTTTACAATGTTACAACGATGTCAACAGATGAGACTGAAACTGATCAAACTGCCAAAGACGTCATGTTGACCACCCCATCCCCATCTTATTGTAGCCGTGGCAACAGTGGACAGATACAAGCACTAATGCAATGTTTTTACAACTTTTAGAAAAGAGGGAATTAGGTGTGTAAATAAAGCAGTGTTTCACAACTAAACCTTCCAATAACTGAAAGAGCTAACATGTATAGGCTTAAGTCAGTATTGAATGTCAGCTTTTGGCAACGTCAGTCTCACATACACCTACAAACTTCCTCAATGTTAGCCTATCACAATGCTGACCACAAACTTTACTTGGTCCCCAACTTAGACTTGTGTACCAAAACTAAGGACATTCACTGGGTATGTCCAAGCTCTTGGGACGTGGAATGTCACCTCTCTGGTGGGGAAGGAGCCTGAGCTTATGCGCGAGGTTGAGAGGTTCCGACTAGAAATAGTCAGACTCACCTCGACGCACTGCTCTGGCTCTGGAACCAGTCTCCTTGAGAGGGGCTGGACATTCTTCCACTCTGGAGTTACCCCTGGTGAGAGGCGCCGAGCTGGAGTGGGCATACTTGTTGCCCCTCATCTCGGTGCCTGCACGTTGGGGTTTTCCCCGGTGAACGAGAGGGTGGCCTCACTCCGCATTCGTGTGGGGGGACGGGTTCTGACTGTTGTTTGCGCATATGCGGCAAACAGCAGTTCAGATTACCCACCCATTTTGGAGTCCTTGGAAGGGGTACTGCAGAGTGCCCCTCCGTGGGGACTCCCTCGTTTTGCTGGGGGACTTCAACGCTCACGTGGGCAATGACAATGGGACCTGGAGGGGCGTGGTTGGGAGGAATGGCCCACCTGATCTGAACTCGAGTGGTGTGACATTGGACTTCTGTGCTCGTCATGGATTGTCCATCACAAACACCATGTTCAAGCATAAGGGTGTCCATATGTGCTCTTGGCACCAGGACACCCTAGGTCGCAGTTCAATGATCGACTTTGTTGTCGTTTCATCTGATCTGCGGCCGCATGTCTTGGACACTCGGGTGAAGAGAGGGGCGGAGCTCTCCACCGACCACTACCTGGTGGTGAGTTGGCTCCGATGGTGGGGGAGGAAGCCGGTCCGGCCCAAACGTACTATGAGGGTTTGCTGGAAACGTCTGGCAGAGTCACCTGTGAGGCGGAGCTTTAACTCCCACCTCCGGGAGAACTTTAAACACGTCCCGAGGGAGGCGGGGGACATTGAGTCTGAATGGACCATGTTCCGCGCCTCTATAGTTGAGGCGGCTAGTCGGAGCTGTTGCCGTAAGGTTGTTAGTGCATGTCGCGGCGGAAACCCTCGAACCCGCTGGTGGACACCAGCGGTGAGGGAAGCCGTCAAGCTGAAGGAGTCCTACCAGGCTTTTTTGGCCTGTGGGACTCCGGAAGCAGCGGATGTGTACCGGCAGTCGAAGCAGCGGGCGGTTCGGCTGGTCGCCGAGGCAAAAACTCGGGCGTGGGAAGAGTTCGGAGAGGCCATGGAGAAAGACTTCCGTACGGCTTCGAAGCGATTCTGGTCCACTATCCGGCGTCTCAGAAAGGGGGAAGCAGTGCGGTACCAACACTGTTTACAGTGGGGGTGGTGAGCTTCTGACCTCAACTCGGGACGTCGTGTTTCGGTGGACGGAATACTTCGAAGACCTCTTTAATCCCACCAACACGTCTTCCATTGCGGAAGCAGAGCCTGAGGACTCTGGGTCGGGTTCTCCCATCTCTGGTGCTGAGGTTGCCGAGGTTGTTAAAAAGCTACTCGGTGGCAAGGCCCCAGGGGTGGATGAGATTCGCCCTGAGTACCATAAGGCTCTGGATGTTGTGGGGCTGTGTTGGTTAACGCGGCTCTGCAGCATTGCGTGGACATCGGGGGCAGTTCCCCTGGACTGGCAGACTGGGGTGGTGATCCCCCTATTTAAAAAGGGGACCGGAGGGTGTGTTCCAACTACAGAGGAATCACACTCTTAAGCTTCCCTGGTAAGGTCTATTCAGGGGTTCTGGAAAGGAGGATCCGTCGGATAGTTGAATCTCGGATTCAGGAAGAGCAGTGTGGTTTTCGTCCTGGCCATGGAACACTGGACCAGCTCTATACCCTCGGCAGGATTCTGGATGGGGCATGGGAGTTTGCCCAACCAGTCTACATGTGCTTTGTGGATCTGGAGAAGGCATTCGAACGTGTCCCCTGAGGGATCCTGTGGGGGGTATTCCGAGAGTATGGAGTACCGGACCCTTTAAAAAAGGCTGTCAGGTCTCTGTACGACCGGTGTCAGAGTCTGGTCCGCATTGCCAATTCCGAGACCATGGTCTTGAACCGGAAAAGGGTAGAGTGCCTTCTCCGGGTTGGGGAGAATGTGCTGCCCCTAGTGGAGGAGTTCAAGTATCTTGGGGTCTTGTTCACAAATGAGGGGAAGATGGAGCGGGAGATCGACAGGCAGATTGGTGCAGCATCTGCTGTGAAGTGGGCGCTGTACCGATCCGTTGTGGTGAAGAGAGATTTACTGGTCAATCTATGTTCCTACCCTCATCTATGGTCACGAGCTTTGGGTCGTGACCGAAAGAACGAGATCCCGGATACAAGCGACTGAAATGAGTTTTCTCCGTAGTGTGTCTGGGCTCTCCCTTAGAGATAGGGTGAGGAGCTCAGTCATCCGGGGAGGACTCAGAGTAGAGCCGCTGCTCCTCCACGTCGAGAGGAGCCAGGTGAGGTGCCTCGGGCATCTGGTCAGGATGCCTCCTGGACGCCTCCCTGGTGAGGTGTTCCGGGCACGTCCCACCGGGAGGAGACTCAGGACACGCTGGAGGGACTATGTCTCCCGGCTGGCCTGGGAACGCCTTGGGATTCCTCCTGAGGAGCTGGCCCAAGTGGCCGGGGAGAGGGACGTCTGGGCCTCCCTACTGAAGCTGCTACCCACGCGACCCGACCCCGGGTAAGCAGAAGAAGACGGACGGACGGACGTACGGACGGATGTCCAAGTAATCCATTTATCAGAGATTTTACCAATTACCTGTGTGGTCTAAAGAACAACTCTAGACTCAGGCTAGAATAACCCTCAAAGAGGCAGGTGTGGAAACCAAAACTGAACTGGTGGGTAACAGGTGGCTTGTTAGCACCCCAGAGACAGAAGATCTGTTATCTTATGAACAGCATGACACAGTTGTTATGCCAGAAGCTGGTTGAATATGCTTATTATTATTATTAATTATAATTTGGTATTATAATTTAAATAATAAATCATTCAACTCAAAATTCCGCTATAACAAAATATAGTTCAAATGGTGGTGATGTTAGCTATAAGCTTGTAAGTATTTATACCACTAATGCATTAGTTAATTTGCTGTTATGAACTCATTTATGCTGGAATAAATGATCTGGTCGGACTTTTAACCGACGAGGTTTATCCGGCAGCTGTGAGAACTCCAATGTAACTGCAATTAGAGTTTAAATCCTTATTCCTTATCACCATCCAATGATATGTCTCTGTATTAATATCAGATGTTAACTCCAAAGGAGGTTAGCTCTGAATTCTGAATAGCCATGTAACTGTGAATTAGATTGAACACAAAATGTCTATTCCGCAGTCGTTGGTTTTATTGAACCAAAAGCAATTCCCTGTTACAGTAATTCTCTGATTCAACAACTTTGGAATTCTTACTCACTACTAAAACTAAAACATGCCAAATATATATGTGGAAATAAAAGAACAAAACAAAAAATAAACAATGGATTAAAATGAGCGGTTAGCAGATCTTAACTCACAGTTGTTTAACACCGCCCTCAAAACACCGGCATTTGACGTATCAGCATTGACAGACAGAACAGCTTCGGGAATCTCACTGGACGCTTTGATGTCTTACAAAAGCTAGTTCAGCTAAGCTCCCTACAGTCCAAATACACGTCACCCTCCCAAGATGGCTGCTACGATGACGTATGGTCTACCAATTTACGTGATGCGTGAGGGGAGGTCCTAATGACGTAACCACGCTTACGCTGATGGGATAATGCCTCGCTTCCAGAGGGTGCGGCTAACTGGGAGTTTAAGCAAAGCCCGCGAATTGAGCTCGGACAAAGACTGCACTGATAAGAAGAAGCGAGAAGAGAGGGGGGGAAAGCATGGAAGAAGATGGAAAAGAACTGAAGCAATGACCCACGGCGGGGTTATTGATGAATCACAAATCAACACAGCAAAATCAATTGTAAAATGCATGCACATACAAATAAAACATTCAGCAAAATAATTCCAACTTCGTTGTGGAATAAAAGCATTAACCAACACCTACAAAGTTCTAACGCCTGCCCAGGCACTTCTAAAAACCCTGTTGGTGAGACAGAAATAAAAGGGAGAACCCGTTACTTTGCGGTGCCTCGGGGCTGGTCCGGAGCGCTCCGAGTAAGGTGGCTTTCTGGACGCGTCTTGACGAACGCAGTTGTCCGCAGGCTGCAGCGGGACAGGGAAGAAGCTCCTTCGTTTCTTCCTCCGGGTTCACAGTCGCGTTTGCTCGGCCCAGCAAAGCGTAGTCCTCTTTCGATCACTGGGAGATAAGGCGGCTTCCAGTATTTGATCAGGTACCTTTTTGAGTCGACCTCCTGTGTCTGCAAACAGGGAATAACGTGGCTCCGAGAAATCTTGGTCCAGCGAGAAACTCGAGCACGTGGCGTGGGATTGCCCCAACGGAGTGAAACAGCTGTGTGTCTTCTCGGGTTGGCAGGGCGCCAGGGAAGAAGGCAGATTGTCCTGCGTGGCCGAGTTTTATCAACTTTTGCCTAGCAACGTTATCTCTCCGCTCCGTTGTTAGGGCGGCAGCCATTTTGGGCCGCGTTGCATGATGGGAGTTGGTGGCCATTTTGACCACATTGCATCATGGGAAACGCAGTCCGTCATGTACCGAATTAATGCAGTCTCGTCACGTTTGAACTGGCATTACACAGTTACAGACTAAAACTGCCCAACCAAACCATTTTCTGTTCCCCACCTCAAGGTGTAGTAGTAAGATAAGATAAGCTTTATTGATCTTACATTGGAGAAATTCACAAAAGTAGGGAGTTTGTTTAAACTGTGCTGGATATTTCCAATGTGTTCATGCTTATAAGTGATTTTTGCTGTTTTGGTTTTGTCTGGTGAGAAACGAGCTGCATCCATCGGCTAAGATAGATTTATTTTCTATACCTCCCTCCCTCTCCGGTTTCCCGCATTTGGTCTAAGCCTTTTTTTCTCAACTGGTTACCACCCTTCATTCAAAACTGGCCTTCACGCTAGGCTAGTGAGATAGCTTGTGATCTTGGAGCGTCCATTGTACGCACGGCATAAAAGGTCAAAGGTCACAGGTCGTCATAGTTGTCATCCTGTGCGGGACACAGAGTAGCCCACGAGGCTCCTAGCTGCAGACCTTTGTGAAGTCAAACTAATTGATTAGCTATCGTTAGCTCGGCGCCACCTTGAATTTCAACTAGAACAAGATAGAAGCTAACCGTTCATGAACTCGGCTAGTGGCTAGTTTTGGCATTCCCCATATTAGCTAAGGCCTGTTTTGGTACAAATATAAATTTATTTTCATGTTTTATTTAGCGGTGAGTGGTGTTTTCTACTATTTATTAAGCAGAATAATTACTGTAACAGCAAATTATCAGTTCATTAAATAACATAGGTGTTTGTGATTATTTTGAATCAGAATTTGAATGGTCTCCAAGAGTTACCTTATTATCTAATAATAACTTAATAACTGAACAAACAGACATTTCCATTGGCTTGTGATGGAGTAATCATTAAAACTCTGATTGCAATTATAATTAAAGTTGTCAACAAGTAAACGCCTCTATGCTCATTTTCATATGTCCTAAAAATATAATTTGCTTTAATTGTCGCTAATCACCAAAAGTCTTTTTATTGGAAACAAAAATCCACCTTCCAGAGCCCATTCTTGAAAACAAATGTTTGTTGCTATATGGACCCGATGAATCGATCACAAACAGATCCCAAATGTAAAGAGATTTTCATTCAATCAAGAAATATTAAGGAGGAATGTCAGGTAGCCTTCAAAATATAACCATGTCCAAAGATACATGATAGAGACAAAAACATGAAGAAACTGAAACATCGATAAGATCGGGACAGAGAGACAGAAGACGGTGCCTCCACCACCACGCCCCCCCCCCGACATAATTTGTAGGGCAAAGACTAAATGGTTAATGTTGTTGTCATTTATTCATTTCATATCATATTAAGCTTTGAATGCTATGGAAATCATATGCTATATAAAAATACTCCTCTCCATCCTCATCCTCCTCGATCTTAGTGCGGCCTTTGATACAGGGTTTCCCGCAGCGCTGTCTTGGTGAGGCGGCCGCCTCGCCAAACGCACGCTACCGCCTCGCCAACATTACAGAAAAAAAAAAAAAGAAAAAAAAAACTCGATATGCTTGCATGTTTATTTGACGTTAACACGCGTTTTTTTGTTGTTGCTGCTTTCGCGCGTGCATATACTGAATGGCAGGGAAAAAACACATGGATACACATGGCTGGTTCCGCCCATATCTCTTTGACCGCACTCAATAGCGTACCGCGAGCGAGCTATTTTTAGAAACGTAACGTCTCCTCCACTAGGGGCAGCACACCCTCCCCAACCCGGAGAAGGCACTCTACCCTTTTCTGGTTCAAGACCATGGTCTCGGTTCTGGAAGGCACTGATCCTCATCCCGGCCGCTTCGCAGAAATTCTGTCCATAAAAGTTATGAACAGAATCGAACCCTGACTAACTGCTTATTTGAAATTAAAGACTGGTTCACCTTAAACTTCCTTAAACTAAACAGTGATAAAATCAAACTCCTCCTCGTTGCCACCAATGCGGTACCGCGCAAGTGACGTCACCGTCTCAAGAGCAACGCCCCTTTTGCCGCTTAGGTAGGGCATACAGGAGAGAAAGCACGGATAACCCAGCTATTACAAGCGCAACAGAACCAGCGATCTGACCGACTTTACAGCCGTTAAACTTTCCCAAGACGATGTCCCAGGCACACGGTTTACTGGTCGCACTGTCGAAGAACACACCAACCTTCAGCTCAAACGATAGCTTGAGGTTCGAGGGCTTAAAAAGACTGGAAAACTGGCCGAGATGATGAACGGTAAGCTTTGGGGTTTTTTCCTGCGCGGCGATCATGGCAGCGTCGGCCGTTTTTTTTTTTTGTTGTTGTTTGCAATCACCGTCCAGGAATGGGTATATGTTTAATGTTTGTCTCATTTGAAATGTTTTTGAGTAAGCTATCCTGGTAGCAGGCTATCATGTTAGCGCCTGCTACCAGGATAGCCTATATGCTGTCATGGTAGCAGGCGCTACTTTATTAACATGTCGGCCACCAAAATACTCTTACCTTGACTTGATGTCGCTGGAATTGGGTCAGGATGTTCTTCGGTTGGGCCCTTTCCTCCGACAAAATGCTTGCTACATATGTACTTGAATTTGGTAACTTTATCCGGGTTTAACTGTTGTGTAGGCCGACCGCCCCGGTGTTCCAAGCGCACACATTTCTCCTTGGCAGTCTTGAAGAAAACATCCTTCACATGCGGCCGATCAGCGTACCTCGAGTCGCTGTTGCCCGTTCCATAGCAACAATGTTTAAAAACCATGGTCTTAGATTTGGAAAAAGCAGTCGTTTACCGAGTAAAACCTAGGCTAACGCATGTCTCTTTTAAAGCAAAGCAGCGGCGGGGTTCAGGAGTTTGCCCCACTGCGTACCACGTGATGTGACGTCATTTTGACGTTGTGTTTCTAAAAATAGCTTGCGCGCGGTACCGCATTCCACCCTATCCAAAATCAATGGTCACCCATTAACAACTCCTTGGTCTCCCCCTCCCCTCAGGTCAAGAGTCTGGGTGTCATCCTCGACTCCTCCCTATCCTTTCAGCCACACATAAATAACATTAGCAGGTCTGCATACTCCTACTTATGCAACATTAACCACCACTGTTCCTCCCTCACCACGCACACTGCCTCTGTCCTCATCCACAGCCTCATCACCTCCCGTCTTGACTATTGTAAATCTTTTCTTTTCAGCCTCCCTCATAAATCCCTCTGTAAACTCCAACTACCTCAGAACTCAGCAGCTTGTGTCATCACCAGAAGTGTTGTATAGTGACAAAGTAAAAATACTTCACTACTGTACTTACTTACTCCGATACATTTTAAATGTTTGGCTTAGTTACTCGTTACAAAAAAAGCGAGAGACAGAGAGAGATTACAAACAGGTTGGATTTTCTGTCTAAACTTGGTCTAAATTTTTCCTGTACTTGGTTGTTTATATTATTTTAAGTGAATTTAACTTTCAAAGTTTACCAAAATCTAAAAAATGTCATTCAAACTGCATTTGCTTTGTTTTACTTTTTACTTATACTTTTCATTACATTACTTGAGTACATCGATTTTTACAGTAATTTTCATGCTTAAGTACAAGACATTTCAGATACTTTAAGACTTTAATTCAAGTAACATTTCAGTCAGTGAAAAGGTGATGCTTGGGGGAACTTTACCAGCCAGACAAACAAAAAGAACTTGATGCTGAATGTTGCTACATGCTAAACTAGCTTTAGCATCCCATGTGCTACATGCTAAGCTAGCGTTAGCACCTCCTATGCTACATGTTAAGCTAGCATTAGTACCTCCTATGCTACATGCTAAGCTACCGTTAGCACCTCCTATACTACATGCTAAGCTAGCATCAGCACCTCCTATACTACATGCTAAGCTAGCATTAGTACCTCCTATACTACATGCTAAGCTAGCATTAGCACCTCCTATGCAGTGCTGCAGGCGCAGCCAGTTTTCTGGGGGAAACCCTGCAACGAGTTGTGATGAAGAGGAGGAATCCATCAGCTGCTGAAAACGGCTCCTAAACTTTAGCTCCATCCACACAGCTAGCATGAAGAAGGAAATCTCCAAACCTGATGGGTGCAGCAGAACTCTGGGCTGGAAAACATCCCCCATCATTGGTGTCTCCTCTGCTGCGTCCTGCCGCTCTTTGAGCTCCTGCTTCCCTCCAGTTTCTCCGCTGTGCCTCCAGCTGCTGGACTTCTTTCCAGACTTCATCACCTGCAGCAGCTGCTGCTCTCTTTCAGCCTCACCAACACTCCCGATTCTGGCCTCACAGCAAAACAAGGACAAAGAACCCGGTAGTGATCAACGTGGATATTGGCCGTTTCTCAATATGCGTTCTTGAGCGTTCTCGTGTGCTCGTGACACGTCATCAGCCTCAGACCGAGCACTGTTCCAATGCTGAGAACGCCAAATCGAGAACGCGCCGAATTCCCCGGATGTTCTTCTTCTTCTTCTTCTTCTTGATTTTATTGGCGGTTGGCAAACAACTTTCCGGTGTGCATTACCGCCACCAACTGGTGAGGAGTGTGGGTCAAAATGGCCATACTCCCAAAGATACTTATATTTATGTATCTATATCTATAATATTAAATTTACAAATACTAAATCCTCCTAATTATTCCTGTTATTATTAAATATTTAAATAAGTATTGATAACATTTATTTTTTGACTTTTTCTGCAGAATATCTATTATATCAAATTTAATTTTCTCCTTATTAAGATCTCTAACCAAAATCCTTCTTTCCTCTTCATATTTCTTACAATACATCACTACATGTTCTACTGTTTCATCTTGTTCACAATATTCACATTTGCCCGACATATGTTTCCCTATTTTGAATAGTGTTTTATTTAATCCTGTGTGTCCAAATCTAAGTCTTGAAATAACTGTTTCCTCTCTTCTGATTCCTTCTGCTATCCTCATTTCTCCGACTTTCCGTTGAATCCTATACAGCCATCTTCCTCTCCTTTCTTCTTCCCATTGTTTTTGCCACCTTTCCTTCATTCTTTGTTTAATGATACTTTTAATTTCTGTCTTACTTAAATTAATCATCATATCAATAGTTCTATTTTTTGATGCTTCCTTAGCAATCTTATCTGCGATTTCATTTCCATTAATCCCTATATGTGCTGGTACCCAAATAAATATAACACTAATACCCATCATTTGAATTTGATATAGAATTTGCTGTATTTCAATTAATATATCTAATCTACTATCTGAAAAATTATTTTGTATACTAAGTAAAGCTGAACTTGAATCTGAACATATTATTGATCTTAGTGGTCTTACTTCCTCTATCCATTGTAATGCTAATAATATTGCTAATAATTCTCCTGTATATACTGATAATTCATTATTTATTCTCCTCTTTACTTTGATATTGAAATCTGGAACATAAAATGCTATGCCTAACCTATCATTCACATTTTTAGATGCATCTGTATATATTTGAATATAACCATAATAACTATTAACATATTCCTGTATGAGTTTATGATTAATATTGCCTTCTTTTTTCTTTTCCAACCATGACAAATCTACTGTTGTTTCAGGTATGAGCCAGGGAGGGATTACTGATAACGGTACAGTTGGACTACAATTAATTTTATCTAACTCAAGTTCTTCTACTTTTTTTCCCACTATCCATCCAAAACTTCCTGTTTGTCTCCTCTCCCTTTCCCAACACGGCTGCAATATTTCTTTTGTAGGATGATTTTGACCATGACCCTGTAAACTAATCCAATAATTTAGTAACAGTTGTGTTCTCCTGATTTCCAGTGGCATTTCCCCAGTTTCAACCTGCAACGCTACAATAGATGTTGTTTTAAATGCTCCTGTAATTAACCTTAACGCTTGTGTTTGTATACCCTCTAACTTTTTAAGTGATGTACTTGCTGCTGATCCATAAACCACACTACCATAGTCTATTGCTGATCTTATTAATCCTGTATATATAGCCTTTAAAGCAGTTCTGTCTGCTCCCCATTCATGACCAACTAAACATCTCATAATATTCAAAACTTTTTTGCACTTATCAATAATTTTTTGAATATGAAATGTCCATGTAATTCTATCATCAAACCATAAACCAAGAAATTTAAAATTTTTAACCCTTTCTATCTCTTGATTATATAATTTAACCTTCACCATACTATTGATTTTTTTCCGAGTAAAAAACACAGTTTTCGATTTTTCCACTGAAAGTTTGAATCCCCATTTATATGACCAATCTTCTATCTTTTTAATAGCTTTTTGTAATTTCTTCACAATATAATCAGTATTACGACCTCTCACCCAAATTGCCCCATCGTCTGCAAAAAGAGAACACCCAAACCCATTTTCTATATCTTTAAACACATCATTAATCATTATAGAAAAAAGTAACGGACTAATTATGCTTCCTTGTGGTGTTCCATTTTCAATAAAATATTTTGACGAATAACTCCTTCCTATTCTAACCTGTATTTTCCTTTCACTTAAAAAATCTTTTAACCATCTATATACTCTACCTTTAATATCCATCTTCACTAGTTTGATCATCAATCCTTCCCTCCACATCATATCGTACGCTTTCTCAATATCAAAGAACACAGCCACTACACTTTCTTTATTTATTTGTGCTTTCCTAATTTCATGTTCTAAGCACAAAGATGAATCCATGGTATTCCTTCCTTTTCTGAAACCACTTTGCCATCTAGATATATATTGATTCCTTTCCAAATAATATACCAGCCTGTCATTGATCATTTTCTCCATAATTTTACAAATGTTTGAAGTTAAAGCTATAGGTCTATAATTTCCTGGGTTTGCGCTATCTTTTCCTGGTTTACGTATTGGTATGATCACAGCTTCTTTCCAAACCTTTGGCAGCTTTCCCTCCTCCCAAACTCTATTATATAATTCTAACAAAATGTCCTTTGATGGTTCACTAAGTTGACTTATCATAACATAACATATTTGGTCTTTCCCTGGTGCTGTCCTCTTTGCTTTCCTTAATGCACGATTTAATTCTGCTTTTGTAAATGGTACATTGATTAATTTATTGTTTTCACCATCTTCACTTAATATCTCTACATTTTCTGCTATTGTCTCCTCTCTTCTTCTTCTCCCTTCTTCACTTAAATTTTCTGATCCGTGTACTTTAACAAAAGTCTGAGCTAACATTTCTGCTTTCTCATCATCCTTCTTTGCTGTAATTCCATTACCTATTAAAACTGGATAACCAAACTCTTTTTTCATCCCATTCATTCTTTTAACCATTCCCCATATTTTATCTATTTTAGTCTCTCTTCCTACTGAATTACAAAACTTTCTCCAATATACCTTCTTTGCATTTTTAATTGTTTTTCTCACCATTGCCTGCTGCCTTTTATATTCAATAAGATTTTGTATATTATGAGTTCTTTTTAATACTTTAAATGCTTTATTTCGAGATTTAATCACATTTCCACATGCTTCTGTCCACCATGGTACAATTTTCTTTTTATAATTCCCTCCTTTCTTATTAATTGACTGTTTAGCAGCTTCTAAGACCGCTTCACATATGGAATAATTCAGCCCCTCTATATCTTGACAAATATTAACTGTCTTTAAATTTCTTTCAGTAATCATTTTAAATTTTTCCCAATCAGCAGTACTAAAGTTCCATCTATCTACCCTCATGCTTTCACTCTCTTCCATATTTAATCCTACTTCTATAAATATAACATAATGATCACTTCCTATTGTTTCATTTTCAACTTTCCATGTACATATACCAGCAATTGTTTCTGATACTAACGTTAGATCAATAGCTGACTCCCTTCCATTTCTAATATTTATTCGTGTACCATTTCCATCATTTAAACATATTAGATTATTTATATCAATAATTTCTTCGATTACCTCTCCATTATTATCATTTTGAGTTCCCCATAAAGTGCTATGTGCATTAAAATCTCCACAACATATAATCTTCCCTTTTAAATTGTCTGTTAACTCTCTTAATAACTCTAAAGATAACCTTTTACATGGATTATAAAAATTAATTATCGTCACAGCCCCAATTTCACTCCAAACTTCAATTATTATCATTTCCCAAAGTTCTCCTATTTTCAACACTCTGTATGACATTTCTTGTTTGATAAATATAACACATCCACCTCCTAAACCATCCTCTCTATCCCTGCGTATACTCTTATATCCACTAATAACAAAATCTAACGTCGATTTCAACCAAGTTTCTTGAACACATATAATTTCTGGTTTATTTTTTAGATTGTTAATATAGCCTTTAAACTCCTGCCCATTCTGTATTAAACTTCTAGCATTCCATTGCAGAATAATCATACTGCTCTTCCTTCACCACTTCCTGGCTTCCCATCTGTCTCTAATTGTTTTTTCACTTGTTCCCATGATAGTTCCCTCATATCCAAGAATTTTTCAGCTCCTTTTATTATTATTTTAATTTTTTCTGTTTTATGTTTGACTTGGTCTGTACAGTTAATCACATAGGCTATAAACAGAATAAGTTTTTCAGTTGTTATATTTGTTGTTGTTTTAACTTGTTCTCTGATGCTGTTCTCTGATCTTATGTTATGAATCACTTTTCTTGCTTCCACCCCTGAATTTTGCCCTTGCACTCTTTTCACTGCTTCAGCATAACTTATGTTACTCCCCATCTTCACCTTCTGAACTTCAACAGCCTTCTTCCTAACTTCACAACCTGCATATGTCACTGAATGCTGACCTCCACAGTTGCAACACTTCATCTGCTCATCCCCTTTACATTCTTCATACCTGTGCTCTCCTCCACACCTTGGACACCTTTGCTTACCTTTACACACTGCCGCTACATGCCCATACCGCTGACATTTATAACACCTTAAAGGTGGAGGAACATATGGTCGAACAAAATAACTCATACATCCGATTTTAACTCTTTCTGGCAACACCGAATCTTGGAATTCCAATAGCACAGACAAACTATTAACTCGCTCACCATCAACTGTTCTCAATAATCTTCTCACTTTTTTCACTTCACCACCTTGAATGTTGCGTCTTAATTTTTCCAGATCCTCTTCAACAGGAATGCCATAAATCACTCCACTGGAACCTTTGCTTTCTTCAAGAACTCTTCTATCAGACACCACTTTTTTGCAAACACTATCAATTTTTTTCCCCGGATGTTGTTCTCGCCCGCCCTCTTTATCGAGCATGCATCAGAGCAGACTTGTGCGTTCGGCTTCGACAGTGTTGTCTGAAAAAGTTGGAGGGAGGTGGTTGGACGGTTGTGAGCGCGGCAAAACGAAAACGTATATTGGAGTTGGAAAAGGTGGAGTTGGCATAAGCTGGTATGTGAATGGTTCGGATGGAAATGGAGACAGGAATTGAGGAAGATATGGAATATGAAGGGTGGACGCCAGTGGGGAGAGGAAGAGGGAGAGGACGGGAAAGACAAAAAATAAACGAAGGAAAGAGTATTAGTGATATTCAAGGAAATAAAAGAGAACTGGAAGGAAGTAGCTCTGAAGAAGAAAGGATAGTGAGAAGGAAAGTTGTGAGGGAGGAAGTTAAAATAATATTAAAACTAAAAAATGAAGAAGAACAGAATAACATCAGCCCCATTGTGGTGTCAAGAGAAGTAAAAAAGAAAATCGGAGATGTTGAAATGGTGAAGATATTGAGAGATGGAAATTTATTGGTAGTTTGTAAAAATGAAGAACAAAAAAATAAGGCTTTAAATGTGGATAATATATGTAAAAAAAAAACTGTGATGGAGAAAAAAATAGTAGGCGAAAATAAAAAAAACTAGAGGAGTGATTTATGGGATCCCTCTAGAGCAGAGGTCACGGATTAGCGGACCACGGTCCGGATCCGGACCCAGCTGCTACCTAATCCGGACCCAACCTCATTTAAAACATTTATATATTACTGCACGTTGTCCAACGACAGGGTCTAACTCAGGGGTTAAACTTCTCCGTCGCTGCGACGGATTTCCGTCATTTGGAAATTGAGCGCAAAAAATTCCGTATAGACTTTTTATTCAAGGTTTTAAACACAAGCTGCTCTTAACCAATCAAACCTGGCAGAGCCGGGACATTAGCCAATCAGAATGAGAGCAGGGCGGGTCTTTCCAAAGCGGACATTGCCAGTCTGAGGTTTATCGGTGTTCATCATTTTAACCTTAGGGAGAGCGTTTTAAACTGACCACAGATGGTATGAATGAAAGTAGCGGTGGTCAAAGGTTTTCTTTGGATTAATGCGAACCAGCAGGTCAGAAAGTTCAGCAGCTGACAACAACTTCCCTCGGTAAGCGACAATCTGCTCCGGCAGTTAATTAATTAATTATTTCCACCTGTGGCCAAGTCGTCTGTCAGCGTTTATTCCCTCGCTGATAAACGCGGCGACCAACCAGGGATCTCCTCGTGATTCGCTGTTATGTTTTATTTAAAACACAAAGAAGAGTAACGCGCTAGCTCAGGCTAATTTAGCGTGACCCTTGAAGAAGAAGAGTCGGACTGTGAAACAATGTGCCGCATTTGACTGGGTCCGATTCGGAAAAAGTAAAAAAAAAAACAAAAAAAAAAAAAAAAAAAAACAACCCTGCGCTGTTCTGAAACAGAGAAGGCAGAGCTGCATCTGCTGTCAGTCAGTATGCAACAGTGTTCACCTGATGAGTAGCTGCGCTCCAGGACAATAAATAAAATGACAAGGATTTTGATGCTTACAGATTGTTAAGAAAACTACATCAAAAAGATAAAACAAATAAACTGCAGCTACAACGTGGACTGGAGAACGGGTTCTAACTGGGTGAGGCCAGAGAAAGGAGATTCTCAGAGATTTTTTTTATGAAGTTAAAGTGGAGCGTGGACACAGGGTTCATCCTGGACAGGTCTCCAGTCACTGGGCTAAAATATAACCATTTTATTAAACTTCAAAAAAGTTAAATCATGCCTTTTTATAAACTGTAATGATTAATTGGTGAACAATAACGGCCAAAACAGAGACTGAATTATTGTCATGTGCAATCTGTGTCAAATTAAAATGTATTATGTCATGATAGTGTTGGTGATGTGTCCTGGATTGTCCAAGGCTGTGTTTGCCTTGTATGATCATAAAATTGGTTTATCTTGAATGTGACAGGGAGCCAGTGGAGTTAATGTACAGGAGTGAAGTAAATGATGTAATGATGAAGCTGCTGTCCTCTGAATCAGCAGCAGTTTATGGAGGGTTTCTGGAGGATAGAGAGGAAAGGGAGCTGGGATTGTAAAGTGGACTGTGGACCAGTTTGTCAACAGTGTGAAGGAAGAACTTGATGCTGCAGAGATGAAAGTAACCCAGATGATGATGTGGATGTGGAAAGTGATGGAGAGGCTGTCCAGGATGACGCAAAGGCTTCAAAGCTGAAAGGTGGCAGAGATACAGGAATTTTCAATGGATATTTTAAAAGTATCAGATTTAGTTGACTTTGCACACTAAGTAAGTGAGCCAACTAATGCGGCATGATGTCCACGGCCCCAGGAATATATGGGCTGGCGAGAAAATGTTTTCAGTCAAACATTATTTTTACTTCAACCCCTGTGCTAACTTCACTTGTTAATATGGCAAAGCCCTCCGGAGAGTTCCCAAACATATCCGCTTGCTCATACATACGGAGAAAATAGCTGATTTAAAGGCGCAGAATGAATGGGCACCTCGATATGTGCTTGAGGTTGGCTTTGTTGCCAATCAAACTCAGGTGTAAAATCCTTGCAGGGCAGCCTAAAGCTCACTTCTATCATTAAGCCATAAAAAAGAAATTAAAAAAAGTTCAGTTGTTTTATAAAAGATGTGAAAGTCAAGAAATTGTCTATATACCAAACTGTGAAAGATTGCGGTTCTCTATTTCAAAAAGCACTTTGGATTTTAAAATAGAAAAAGTTCTAGTTTTATTTTAATTGATTTGAATTGAATTATGTTATTTTTTTGTTTAAAAAGTCAATGTAAAAGGTGGATGCATAAACATTTTATTTCAGTGTTAAATACTGTTTAAAGTAACGGATTGTAATAAAAAATGTGTCCGGACCTTTACTGGTTGTTAATTTCCTTATTCGGACCCCGCTGATTTTTAATTAGTGACCCCTGATCTAGTGTAATAACATCACACTGCTACATTATGGATGTGGAGAACTGTTCAATAACGTTTAAATAGTATAATAATATTATTATTTCCTGGTGGTTTGTGTAAAAGGATTTTGGAGCTAGTAGAGTCACGTGTGACATAAACACAGAGACTCAGGTTCATGCCAGCTGACCAAAACTACCTTGTTATAGTGTTACTGTGAAGTTTAATTAATACTCACCGGTTGTGTCTTTCCTCGTGTGTGTAGTTGACAGAACGTCTCTCTCAGAGACGCAAACCAGTTTTTCCCCCCAAAGTAAAATCACAAAAAAGTAATGTAGCGTGAATTGCATAAGGAATTTTAATCTGATTACTAGTTTATAAAAAGTAACGTGTTTGTTTGATCTTCATTAAAAAAGTAGACACATAGAGTAACGCCCTACTAAGTAACGCGTTGCTGGCATCATTCTCCATCGCTGCTCTTGAATCGACCCGACCTTTTCCAAACACAATTAAATCAAACACAATTACAATAAACAATTTTCCAACAATTTTAAAACCAATAAACAACTCCCCCCCCATTTTGTCATCAGCAAGAATCATTCACATCAGCAAGAAATCATCATAAACATTCCTAAGCACGTCACCATTCACCTCATCATCATTTTCTTCCCATTCATCTCACAGAACTTTGGTAAGCCTTCGCTGCACTTCTCTTCTATTGCTTATCTTGCTGTTCTCTGTTCTTAGTTATCAATTCAAGTTTCTCTGCTTTCTGGGCATACAGACGCACTGGCCTCGACCTCGGCTATTTTTTGGGGGGAACATCCCTATTCTCATACACCTGCTTATGCATATCGAAGTATAATTCAGCATTAATGTTTCCTGTCGAAGTCTGAGCGCCAAACTCTTAAGATATTGTATCAATAAATTCTTTTAATTATCTATTCTTTCCGTGTGAGTTTTTCAGATTGAAAAAACTGCGCTCATTCTTAGTCTGTCATCATGGTCCCAAAGGCAGCTGCAATGTGCCGCAGCGCTGCGCATCGATGGCAGGACGCTATGTGGAGAAATGCAGGCAGATGGAAGGAATAGCAATGAGCTTCTCTGTTCATGTGAACGTCTTTAAAATAATAGAAGCAAAATGGAAGCAGGACCTGTGGCAGCCTGGACAGGTTATCGTTTCATTTTCTGAACGCAGTCTCAGTCAGAAACGGCTCCACATAATCTCTGCAGAGACCCAGGAAACTGTTTTAATGGAGAACTTCTGCTGTTTGACCTTTTCCTTTATTAAAGACATTATTTGGTATTATAAAAATAAAAGAAAACGACTGTTTTGTCAACAGAAGTTTAACACAAACTGTTTTAATGGAGAACTTATGCTGGTTGACCTTTTCCTTTATTAAAGACATTATTTGTATTATAAAAATAAAAGAAAACGACTGTTTTGTCAACAGAAGTTTAACACAAACTGTTCAACAACATTTCAACAAAGCAGAAGAAAAACTCTTCATTTTATTTTTAATTTTCTGAGTTTAATAAGAAAATATTCCAGCTGCCAAATCCAATGAACAAAGGCAGTGAAAAGCCATTTTTCTCCTTATTCTAGCGGTTGGTGGATCAGTGACGGTCCTCGTGTCAGACTAACAGCCTCCGTGGACTAAAGAGCTCCTCTGGTCTCTAAAGTCCAACCAGCGTCTTCATCAGCTCTTCATCCACAAACTGCTGCCTGACAGCCTGGAGCTGAACAAAGATCACCACAGCTGCTGCTTTGCCTCAGAAGGAAAGAAGGGAAAATACTGAGCAGATGTGGACTTGGTAATAGTTCACAGCTTCATAGTCACTTCCCACATCAGTTCATAGGCCACATCGTTGCATACAAGAAGAAGTGGGGCAGAGGCCTTGATGGTAGCAGCATGTTTGTGAGGATGATGAAGATGGAGAAGAAGATCTGCTGTCACATGCTGATGGCTCCAAACCAACTGAAGGGAGAAAATATTGTCATATTTCTGCTGTCATTGCTGTCATTATTCCTCATTGCCTCTAAATGATGTTTCTGATAGAGAACAAACTGATTTCTGCATTCAAAGATGTTCAGTGTTGGGATCCTGAGTTTCTTTGACATAATCTGGATTTTGTTCCAGTTCTAATAGCTTGACTGACGACCTGTGTTTTCTCCATTGATCAGGACTGTAGCAACTTCAAAGCTGCAGATTTAGTTTGATCCAGAACCAGCAAAGCAAACGTGACGTAACTGGTGGATCTGGAGATGCTGCTGCCATAAAATACCATTAATGTTGTTGAACTGGTGGAGAAAAGTGCGTTCATTAATCTGAGCAGAAGTCATTACCTGTGGTTAAAGATGGAAAACCCTCAGATGCTGTCCAGAAATGCTGATTTCTCTGGTATTTTCATATTTTCTCATGTATTTATCAGTTTTTTCTTCCTGAAACAGGCTTGCAGATCCAGAATGTGTTATCAGTGAGCTGCTGAAAAGATGTCAGGACAAAAACATTCATCTGCATTTCATAGACGACGCTGCGTGGGAACTTTTCTCACGGATGCATGTGAGCATTTTCCTGAATGTTTGACTCAATATTTCTGTTCATATTAATAACTCACTGTATTGTGTTGATTAGAAAACCGGAGAAGCTCTTCCTAAAGGTTTCTCCATGGCCGTAGCGGCATTTCATGTTTACAGACATAAACTGCTGGCTCAGCTTATTTTTATTTGCTGGGACTAAAACTATTAAGCCAAATTTTAGCAGATGTTTCATCCTAAGTACATACCTGCACATGAAGAAATGATTCACTCCATTCTCTGTGCCACAGTTTCCAACAATGTGCTCCGAGCTTTTCTCTTCATCCCAGATCATGTAGAGAACACGAAGGCTGCCTGGATCTGGCCTAACAGTTTGGATCCATTTAAGATTCTGCTAATGTGGCTCCATAGAAAGCTGAAGCTGCTCAGCAGCGCCACCTGCTGGTCTCCTATCCTGATGGAGACAGAATGAAGGCTGGAAACCAGAGGAAACATCCAGAGAACAAATGTTTCAGAAAAAAGAACAGAGAAATGTTCCTCTAACGTTCCCACGTTTCCATCAGATAAATGGTCTCTAAAGCTGCTCTGACTGAACCACACTTAGGCCGTGGGCCAGAATCTGTAGGACGCTTCCTTAAGAAGTTTCGTATGAACTGTCAGGGGGCAACTTTCTTCCACCAGGATAAGTTGCTACACATAGCAGTGATCTCAAAACACCAATGTTCCCACGTTTTCGCTTGCACATTAATAAGTTATAGCCGATAAAAAATCTAAACTGTGGCGCTCCGGTCCAAGAGGTCACGTGATTCGATTTTTGCTGCTCAGCCAATCAGATCGCTGTATTGTCAGCTGTGCGCGTTCATCAGTTCATCATGGCTGCGCTCGTAAGATGTTTGTATGCATTTGTTTCCAGATGAAGAAAGCCCAATAATAGCATTTTCTGGCGCCAGCTGGCAGAGATCTTGATGGCAAGAAAAAAATAAATAGCCCAGACCATCTGTCCATCCATCCATCCATCCATCCATTTTCTAACAGGCTTATCCCCGCTGGGTTTGCGAGGTGCTGGTGCCGAGCTCCAGCTGTCAATGGGTGAGACGCGTTGTATAAACTCGTTGTGCCAAACGAGTTATCCCCTTCGGAATTTGTAGAATTTTGTATTGTATTTTTGAAATCAATAAAAGTTTTAACCTCCAGCTTTGTGAAGTCTAAATATTTTAAACATCACATTCTAGTAAAATGAAATTTATTTTTTTTAAACTCCTAATACGTTGTTCTATTTTTAAAAGAGACATATCTCGTTTTCTTAATACGGTTAATATCTCGATAAGGTTCTTGGTTGAATTAAAATCTTATTAAATCTGATAATTTTGGCTGTGCCTTTATTCAGTGTTCATTTGATCACACGTGAAATCCGCTTTATATAATCTATTCATGCGGGTTTAGCTACCAAAAAAGAAAAAAAGAGAACCAGCAGACAGCTGTGATGGACTTAGGAAGGTGGATTTTGGTTTCAGCAGACAGACATTCGACAATCTAATAACATAAAGCTAATATTTTCGTGACACATCTGGAAATGACCGTTTTCTTTCTCATAACGTATTATACTGGATGGATGGATGAACGATAATGTAACGACACCATTGCTATATTTCGTTAAGAAAAGTAAAACATCCTCATTTCCACGCCTAATAGGTTGGAAATGAGGCGGAGTTGACTAGATTCATTCTTCCAGCTGAATGCGCTCTTGGCGCAGGGAATACAAATTCTGGCGGGGATAAGTCGTTTGGCACAACGACACCTGTGCTATCCTAGCGCAGCAGGTCTTGGTGATATCACAGTAAATTGGGCAAAAGTCTGGACTATTTCTGCCCTGCGATGGACTGGTGACCTGTCCAGTTTATACAACGCCTCTCGCCCATTGACAGCTGGAGATAGGGACCGGCACCTCGCGAACGCAGGGATAAGCGTGTTAGAAAATGAATGGATGGATGGATGGATGAATGGATGGATGGATGGATGAATGGATGGATGGTCTGGGCTATTTATTTTTTTCTTGCCATCAAGATCTCTGCCAGGTGGCGCCACAAAATGCTATTATTGGGCTTTCTTCGTCTGGAAACAGACACAACAGAAACAACCATCTTACGGGCGCAGCCATGATGACGTGGTAAACTCGCTCAGCTGACAATACAGCGATCGGATTGGCTGAGCAGCAAAAATCGAATCACGTGACCTCTTGGACCGGAGCGCCACAGTTTAGATTTTTTATCGGCTATAACTTCTTAATGTGCAAGTGAAAACGTGGGAACATTGGTGTTTTGAGATCACTGCTATGTGTAGCAACTTATCCCGGTGCAAGAAAGTTGCCCCCTGACAGTTCATACGAAAAGTCACCGTACAGATTCTGGCCCACGGCCTAACTGACAGTCCAGCTTTTCATTTCCACTCAGGAAGTTTTAGTGGGAATCAAGTGAGACACCACCTGCTGATCTTTGGTTCTAATGGATGTTTTAAAGCTAGAAACTGGAACAACGGATCCAGATAACTTGTTAAACTTCTGATTTTAAACTCAGTTCTGACTAAATCTAGTAATCCCTGTTTGATGCATGAATCATTTTAATAATTCCTCATTTTAACCCAACTTAACTTTAAAATTCAACACATCTAAAAATGATTTTCTATCTTTCTGCATGTCTGGTGGGATGCCAGATGTCGTCTTTCTCAGGTTCTAAATTATTTATGTAACAGGGAGACGATCTGAGGATCTAGGTTCTGTAGAGCAGATTCTGGTTCTGGTCCGTCTGAAATGTCCAGGAAACGAGAAAAAAAGGAAATGATTCATGTTTGAAATTCTGATGAAAAGAGAAAATCTCTTCCTTCTCCAACGTCCACAGAGAACTTCATGAGGAGCTGCAGGTGAAGGTTTTACCCCCACAGTCCCTAAACAGGATTAAAATCTATGTTCTGACCTCAGCAGAGCAGAGCTGCCTGATGAACTACAGATCCAACAGAACCAGAATCGTTCTGCAGGAAGAACAGAGAAAATCCTCCAAAGAAGATCTGAAAGTGTCTGAGCTACTGCAGAAAGTGTTTACATGCTCACCTAAGGAGAAGCTGGAGCAGATCAAACTTTATCCTTACTCACTTTTAGATTTTACCTTCAGAAAGAAGGAAATAAAAAGATTTGATGTAAAATCATGAAGAAAAGCTTCATCCTCTAATTGAAGAAACCATCATTTACTCACTGAGCTGTTTGCAGCAACAGATAAAAGGACCAGAGCTGCCCAAACATTTGCAGAAAACATCTGAAATATGCTAAAAAACCTCCAGAAACTGCATCACAATGAAGCAAACATACAGCCTGAAAACTTTAGAGTTAAGCTTTATTTCAGATTTCTGCGTTACAGGCTGAAAATGAAGCAGAGAGAAAAAAGATCAACTTTGCAGTTTCATCAGATTCAGATCAAAACTCCATGGAGCCACTAAATGCAGCTTAGTTTTCATTTCATCCTCATTGGTCCACAGAGACAAACAATAGACCAGTTCATTGTTATTGTTTTGATGTGGGTTTTTCGCGCATGCGCGCCGGACTGGTAGGCAAAAGGCGAACACAATCGCGGACGCAAACAGAGAAACTGATGAGTTCTCCACGTATTTTTCTTTTTTAGATAACGTATCACAAGATCGTTTTAAGAGTAAGTTGATGGTTGATGGTATCAGATTGCCAGATCCACACAGCAAAAGCCTGAAGGGACGGAGCGAGTCTGTGAAATGCTGGCAAAGTTTTCTGTACCGCGACATATACAGCTGCCTTATAAACACGACAGTCCAGTACAGACGAGAGAGCATGAAAGCCCCTGAAACCACTGGACGGCTACAATTATTTTATATCGGGAAAAAGGCTCCAGCAATGCCCGCAACGCCATGAGGGATTAAGCGGTCAGAAAATGGATGGATGGATGTTCACACGTTTGTGCAACAGCACAAAGCGGCGTCAGACACAGGCCGCGTCTCAGCAGTGAGGAACACCTGCCTGGTAGGTTAAAAAAAACATTGTTCACTACGGATTATTTTGGTGTTTTTGTCTTGTTAAAATGGGTGGGGGTGTCGGCGACATTGCAGCGTAAACACAGAAGTCCCGTGAACGGGGGCGTAATGGAGCCGCTGAAGCGGGCCGGAGAAGCGGGCCGGAGAAGCGGCTGCTACAGCAGCAGCAGCCGCTTCCCCCGGCCCCGTCTAGCGATCGCCACCTCCCCTCCGCCGCTATTTAAGTAGAACAATGACTAGAGCAGAATTAAGTTGTATTTACCAGAGATGAAGTGTAGACTGCAAATTCTGTCGTACTATGATGGCTCCCCCAGTCCATTGGGAGTGTCTGCCTGCGCTCTTTTCATTTTTTTCTTCGTCCTTCCTCCTTCGGTAAACGACAGAAACGTACATCCAACGATTTGGAATGCCTCTGTGTGCAACCGGGAGCACAACAAGTCGTAGGCATTGTTTAAATTCCAAAAATAAACTAACTAAAAGTACACTCTAAATCACCCGTTTTGTCATGTAGTAGACGAGAACAGTCCTGTTTCTGCCTACCAGCGGGACCCGGATGTAGCGCTGACGTCACGTGAACTACCCTATATCAGACACTAAATGACAGACATGATCAGATAAACAGGATCAACATCTCTAAGGTCAGAGTTCATCATCAGGATCCAGTCAGAGTCTCTTTAACTGCTGCAGCTTCAACCTCTGGATCATCAGGACAGCTCAGCTGCTCTCCTCCACTAAGATCATCACCTCCACCTCCTGCAGAGAGAAGAAGGAGCAACAGAGGAGATCAGTGAGTGTTTCAGCCTCTAGAAGCTGAACATGAAAATCTCATCTGTTCCTGAAACAGCAGCTGACTAAGAAACATGGAGGCTGTCCCTTAACACATCTGGATGAAACTAGTGAGAGAAGGACACGTGTCCAGATGTGCTGAGTGGACTTCAGCAGAGCTTCTGCTCTGTAGAAAGACCACATGGTGACTAAATGTAATGATGGGCTGTGAAATCAGTGATTTGCAGGCTGCAGTCACTGATCTCAGAGCTGTGACTAAGATGAAACTGATCAGCTGTTTGCTGTTGAAATGAGAGAACAAAGAGTCTGAGATCAGATCTGATGCTCCTCAGCTTGATGAATGAGGACCACTGTCTCTAGACATGGTGGAAGGCTGTCAGCTGGAATCCAGCTGCATTTCCTGGAGACATGAACACAACAACAACAACAGTCATCTTCACATGGACACAAAGACAGGAACACAACAAGCTGCTGGCTCCTCTGATTGGCTCATTGTTGTCTTTGTGTCCAATCAGGAAGCCTGTCACCATTCTCCTCCCACTGAGAAGCTGCAGCTTTACTGGAAACACTGGATCTTTGCTTTGGTACCAACTGGGTTCAGAACAGTTCTGCTGACAGCAGCTGGACTCACTCCAACCATCTACTTACAGATTTTTCAGTTTGTAGTCTGGACTCTTTACAAGATCCTCCAGCTGCTGAACATCTGACTCCTTCAGGTTGTTGTAGCTCAGGTCCAGTTCTGTCAGATGGGACGGGTTGGACTTCAGCGCTGATACCAGATAATCACAGCTGATCTTTGACAAACTGCAGCCTATCAATCTGAATAAAGAATGAAAGATGTGAGCTGAAGCCACCAGGATGCAGGTTCTAACAGTCCAACACAACTAGTTAAAGAACTCTCATTAATATTAATGACAACAAGCTGCTGCTTCAATAAAGACCTGCTGACTTCAGCTCTTCAACAATCAACAATATCAGAACTTTCAACAGTTAAAACTTGTTTAGCAGTTTTTACAGTCCTGGCTCTCATTTAGAAACTTTGTGTGGAATCCGTACTAAAAGTGAACGCCAAGAAAAAGAAAATGGAGTATGGCAAAAATATTCAGATGACTCAAACCATGCTAAGGCACAGCAGCAGCCATTTTCCTTTCTAGATCCCAGCTGTAGCGATACATTTGGTACCAGGTTCTGGCTCAGGTTCTGCCCTCTACACGCCCAGATAGAAAATGTGTCAGCTGATCATTTTTTCATCATGGTGACGTGGCAGCCACAGAGAAAAAGCAAAGAAACGTTGGGAAAATTTCCCAGAGAGGTGTTTATTAAATGTGGAAATCTGAGGTAAAAGCTCAGATGTTGTCCACATTAAAACAAGTTGTTAAGAAGCTGTTAAAATAAGTTGTTAAAAAGTAAACCACGCTGTGCTCCGTGCTGAAATTCCCCAGTGGCTGTGGGTTCAGATCCACATTCAGAGGAGAGAGGTTTCCCCACCATTATTACTCCCCCCCCCCTAAAAAGGAGAGCACTGCCTGGGTGTGAACAGAAAGCCTCCTTCTCTGCTCTCTGGGGTGGAGAGCTGCCTTTCAGCTCCTCACAGGGAGGTAGAGCCACTTTCCCCTGTGGGGAACAGCACAATGCATGCTGGGAGTCAGAAGCAGGATATTGGCCAGTCCTCATTATTGGCCAGGAAATCTTTGATCCCTGAAAGCGCGTTTCCTCAATTCTTCATCTGCACGGTCTTCCAGCAGTGCCAATGCATCTAGCCAGCAGGATTACGCACAAGCGTGTTTGACTGTTTGCAGCAATTAAAGTGATTGCTGCTCACCTGGTCACAATAATCTGTGGAACACGTCACCCTGGTGATGATTGGAGAGAGGAATGTAAAGGTAGAAAACCCAGAGAAGATGTCAGACTTTGATTTAAGATTAGAGATGGCTTATGGGCATTTAGATTTATCTGAAATGTCCCAGATGGATTTAAGAGTCACCAGCAGCAGAATGAATAATACTGAGGTTTTAATGCTTCTGATCAAGATGATCTCTGATTAAAGTCTGATATGGAGTGAAAGTGAACATCTGAGAGGAATCCTCATGCAGATTGGCTGTAATTCACCACTTCACCATCTGTGTCTCCAGTTTCCCTGTCTCCAAAATGAGCGTACGCCTGGGTCAGAGCTGGCATGAGGACCACACATTTTCCCCTAAGTTAATTTTTACAGATCCTAACTTCTGGTGGAAAGTGGCATACGCACATTTCAGCTCCATTTAATGTCAGCAAGCTTTCTAAATGACAGCCCTGCTGAATTCAGCTCTTCACCTCTGTCAGCTCCACCAGCAGCTCCATCAATACAAACTCAGCTTCTGCAGCCAAATTATTCAAGTTTCACAGAAAACAAACAAGTCAGCAGCAAATGTGGAGCAAATATGAACAAATGGAGATTAATGCAGATAAATGAACTATTTTAATGATTCCACAGCCATAAAAACATGATGTCATGGAGAATATTTCATGTAAACTGACTTTAGGAGCTGAAGCTCCCAGAAGCAGAACCTGCTACTGTAACATGTTGTGTCTGAGTGTTTTAGTCAGTAAAATCCTTGCAGAGCTTCTAAAAGTGCTGAAGCATCAATCAGGGATTATAGATTTGTTCATGTCAAACAGATTCCAGGAGCTGAAATTCACTTTTCTAAACTGGCTTGAATCCCCTCTGAGCCTCTTCACATGAGGGGCATTTCTACACACTGGGGGTCCCAATGCTGTCCGCTTCTGACCTGAGATCAGGGCTCAGACTCAGTTACACAGAGAGACAACATTAAAAACTGGCTCCAAGTCCAGGAACAAACTCAGCAAAGATTTATTACAATAGAAGATCTGAACTTTGGTTTTCAGCTCAATTATATCCACTTATTCAATTATTTTAAAATCATCCTGTAGAAAATGGAGAAAAACTGACCTGATGAAGGTTTAAAGAGATTAAAAACCTTCAAATAAATGAAACATCAGTATTTTATTTCTCCTCTCTTCCTCTTCCTCAGTTCTGGATAAAAGCTGCAACTCTAAACTGCAATTCAGCTCATTGTTTCATGTTTTCTGCTGATTATTGAATAAATTCTGACAGGAAGTTAGAAAAAGAAAACTTTAATTGGAGCAGCAAAGAAGAAAGCTGACTTTACCATGAAGATCCTCAGTGTGGATCAGTAGAATATCAGCCAGATGTCTGCAGTTTAGTGTCAACACAACTTTCAAATCACAGATATCAGAACTAAAACATGGAGTCTGACCTCAGTCTCTGTAGTTTGCAGAGGGGAGTCTGGAGGAAATGACTTAGCTCCCTCACTCCACAATCTTTCAGGTTGTTTCCACTTAGGTCCAGTTTTGTCAGATGGGACGGGTTGGACTTCAGAGCCGATACCAGATGATCACAGCTGATCTCTGACAAACTGCAGTTATACAATCTGAATAAAGAATCAAAGATGTGAGCTGAAGCCACTAGGATGCAGGTTAAAACTGAAACATGAACAAATAAATGATAAAATGTAGAAAATGAATGTCCCTGAATGTAAAAGTCCCAGAAACATGATGAACTGATGTCTGATATGTGATCCAGTAGAACTCATTTAAAGAGTTAAAGCCAGTAGAACCAGAACATGTTATCATGACGTGTGAAGGTTCAGATCTAGGTGTGGTTCTCAGCAGTGGTGGCTGGTGATGAAGATGTTCTGCGGTTAGGGTTGGGGGGGGGCACTGGAGCTTGGAGATTAGCAGCCAACAATAAACTCTACTTGAACATAAATCCATCCATGATCACTTGCTGCTGCTGGATATTTAAGTCTGATGGCTCTGGCGTCTTTTTAAAATGCTGCTGTCTTCTAGTCTGGCTCAGGGTTCTGCTAGAACAGTGGTTCTCAGAGTCAGAATGTTCTAAACATGGATCATTTAACAGAGTTTCAGCTCACATTGTTCTGGATTCATCTTCAAGCTAAAGCAGCAGCCTGCACGGAGGCTTTTCTCTAAGGAAACATGGCGTCTGGTTTAAGTTCTGCTCCTTCAGTCCCTGATCACTGAACATGGGTCCCATGTTCTGCTGCTGGGCTCACATGTTCTCCATCATCCTGGCTCAGTTGTTCTCAGTGGGTCTCTGTGTATCTGCTGGCTCATTGTGAGAACTAGAACCTACCATGAGGAGACTTTCTCCACCTGCGGCCCTCAGCTGTGGATCAGCCTTCCTGAAGACCTGAGGGCAGCTCAGAGCTTTGGACTAAATAAGAATCATCTGCATTTTTCAGCACATCTTTGGAAACCAATGAAATGTGTCCTCTGCATTTAACCCGTCCCTCAGGGAGCAGTGGGCTGCCACTGGGTGGTGCCCCGGAGCATTCTTGCTCTAAGGCTCTTGCTCAGGGACCCACGGCAGGAGCCTGTGGGATCTGAACCAGCAAACTTGCAGTGCAAATGTGGACTACAGATCTATGCATGGTATTAGGTTTTAGCACTAAACACTGAACACTGGAATAATGAGGCACAGACTAAATCACCATTTGACACAAGTTATAAAGTGTTAACAATCCCCCCCTCCTTTATTTAGGAAAATAAAAAGGTGAATAAAATAAATGTACTTTAGGACCTTTAAATAAAGACAAGTAACAATCACTTCTCTGCATAAAACAGCAAAATAAAAACCCTCAGGATGTCAATCTGAGATTCCAGTTCTATAATATTTGCTTAAATGCTTATTAATTAAAGCTAAAGCCAGTCAAACCCAAGCTAACCCTACGTTGCAGGCCTGTTTCTATGCTTGTGAACATGGAGACCAAACTCAGTGGTGGCTTCTCTCAAAGAGCAAATAATAAACTAAAAAGGAACCTTGGTCCAGATGAATAATGCTAACAGAAACGCTCTGCTCTACGACTACTGTGAGGGACAGAGCCAACCAGACCCCATGGACTCCTTTCCTGGCCTGATCCTGGATCCTGGTTTCCTGGAGCAAAGTGGACCTCTGCTCTCCAGCCTGGACCCACAGAAGATGGTTTTATTAACTATAGACCAGAAAACTGTTTATGGAGTCTGCTCTACAGTAATGACTCAAAGACACCTCCAGAACTGCCCAGTCTGTCTGTGGACTGATAGACTTGCTGGTAGAGCACCCCAGTGGAGGACTTTATACAAGCCTCCAATTAAAAAGAGAACTGCTGATCTCCAATGGAGGATTTTACATGGGGCCATCACCACAAACTCGTTTTTATCCGTTATTAATCGGGCTGTTTTAAACGAGTGTCCTTTCTGCAGTCTGTGTGAAAATGTTTTTCATGTTTTTATGGACTGCATCAGACTAAAGACCGTTTTTAGCCTTTTAACAAATGTTTTTAGTCTTTTTGGCACAGTTTTTACTACTTCTTTATTTATTGGAGGAGTGTGCCAAAATAAAAGTAATAAGCCAAAGGCCAGACTTTTGAACTTTTTAATCAGTGAGGCAAAGATGGCTATTTACTTGTCCCGTAGAGACAGACTGCAGGGAGGACCTCACCTTGATGCTGTGGCTCTGTGGAAGTGCAACGTTAAAGCCAGGATTAGGCTGGAGTTTCACTTCCACAGAGCCACGCAGAACATGGAGGATTTTATGCAGTTGTGGGGTTTTAACAAGATTTTATGTGAATTGTCTGAGGGAGGAGAACTTCAATTTAACAAGCTCCTTATTTAAGTATTTTATATAAATGATACTTGTTTTTAACTAAATTGGTTAATTGTTTGAACTTTTTGTTAAAAGTCAAAAGTCTTCTTCTTTTGTTTTTGTTTTTTATTGGCAGATGGCAACCAACTTAAGATGTATTGGGGACATAAAAGCTCCAAAGCCAAATGTGGCGCTTTTATGTCCCCAATCCATCCAAAGCTGTTCCAATCAGATTTATGATGTTCCCCACAGTCCTGCAGCACAGCTTCAGTTGGATGACCATAATTATGTTCCTGTAGATTTACCCAGTACACATACATTAGCTTCAATCTTCTTAAGCTTAAAGGAAGCTCACCAGTTTCAACCTGTAAAGCAGCTAAAGGAGATGATCTGAAAGCTCCACAACATATTGGTAACCCGTGTGTTTGTTCACTATCAAGTTTTCTCCAATGACTGTCAGCAGCTGCCATATATGCTATACACCCATAATCCAAGGAAGATCTCATGAGAGCCTGATAAACTGCCAACAGCACTTCTTGAAGCTCCCCATTCCTGTCCAGAAAGAGACATCTCAACAAATTATTCACTCTTTACATTTATTTTGAACTAATTCTATCTGCTGTTTCCAGGTTTACTTTTCATCAAAGATGACCCCTAAAAACCTCACTTTATTCACTTGTTCAAGCTTCTGATTATAAAGATTTAAATTAACTTCCTTATGTCTTCTATAAAAACAAATAACTTTCCACATTTATTTACCCAACCTTCCACTTTCAATATATATATATATATATATATATATATATATATATATATATATATATATATATATATATAATATATCAGATTCTGACCCTCACCCACAGAGCCCCATCATCTGCAAATAAAGATTTCCTTATACTACCATCTATCTCATCAGAAATGTCATTTATCATAATATTAAAAAATAATTGGGCTACACACACTGCCTTGTGGGCTACCATTCTCAACAATATATCTAGTAGAGAAAGCAGCTCCAACTCTAACTTCTATTTCTCTACCAAACAGGAAATCTAAAACCCAGTTATAAATCTGACCACGTTTGCCAAGTTTTTCTAATTTAATCAATAATCCCTCTTTCCATATCATCTCATACACATTTTCTATGTCAAAGAACACAGCTATCACTATTTATTTGTTTCTTTGAGCTTTCCTTACTTCTGACTCCAGGCACAGAACCACATCCATCGTATTTCTCCCTTTACCAAAACCACTTTGAAAAGGACACAATAAATGTTTACTTTCTAGAAAAGATGATATTCTGTTACAATTCTCTCCATTGTTTTCCCTAATTGAGATGTCAGAGCTATAGGCCTATAGTTTGAAGGCTCTGCTGCATTTTTACCTGCTTCAACACAGGAATTATAACTGACTGTTTCCATGTCCCAGTCTCCCACATCCCATTAAACAGTTTTAAAATAACAGTTAGAGATAAATAATTTAAATGTTTAAGCATTATATAACAAACTCCATCTTTTCCTGGTGTCTTCCTAACTAGAGCTTGTGTGTCTTTGCCCTGAATGAGCAAAGGCGTTCACTCCTAGAGGAGGATCCTCCTTCAGGCTCAGGGAGAACCACAGCGAACACTGAGCGTTCTCTGGTGTGGAGAACAGGTCCACTGCTGGCCTGCAGAACCTGCTCCAGATCTGAGAGATCAGGTGGTGATGGAGGGTCCAGTCTCCCTCTGGACATGATGTGCGCTCCTCTGTTCAGGACCGCGGGGATGTAAACTGCTCTGATGGAGAGCAGATTGGTGCGTTTCCAGCACAGCAGCCGTCTGGCCACCTTCAGCAGCTGAGCTGAGCCACGCCCCCTTTATGCCGCTGCTGTGACCCTGTTGTCGGTGTGGATCAGAAGCTGCTGGTCCCGCAGCAGAGGAGCAAAATGCTGAGTCAGCTTCAGCACCTTTATGTGGAGAGACATGTGGTCTGGCCACTTCTCTGCCACTACCTGGGACAGACACGTTCCTCCCAGCCTGACAGCATCCTAGAACACCGGGACGTGTGACGTAGGTCTGCTGAGGGGAACTCCCTGTGACACAGTGGGGGGGTTTCCCCAGTGGGCCAGGTGGGCTCCCACTGACGGAGGGACTGCAGTCATCATCTGCCTCTTCTGGCCACAGGGTCTCTGCGCAGGCAGGTGAAGCATCTCTGCAGGCGCCTCCTATGAAGCAGAGCCAGCGGAAGCAGCAGGTGGGCCGCTGACGTCATCCCCAGCAGCCGCATGACGGACAGAGCTGTCACTGTGTGGAGGTGTGACCCGGCGGAGCAGCGCTGACAGCGTCTGCTCTGGGCTCTCATGGTGGCCCAGTTTAGCTCCTAGCAGCTGGGATGGAGAACAGAACCTTTTAGCACTTTATGGAGAACCCAGTTCTGTCAGCTGTGGAGCCAGAGCTCTGGTCTGCACCGCTGCTTCCTCTCTGGACCGAGCCAGCAAGAGCAGGTGGTCCACATAAAAGAGGATTCTCATCCCTGCAGAGTGCAGCGGCATCTGGAGAACGTGCGTGGAACCAGAGAGGAACCCAACGGCAGGAGTTTGTAGTGACAGGGAATCCCCTGGAAGGAGAAGCGCAGATACTTCCTGTGTTTGGTGATGGAACATGGAAGTAGTCCTTCAGATCTATGGAGGAGAACCAGTGGTTCTGGAGAACGTTCTCCAGCAGCTGTCTGATTGTCAGCATGTGGAACCGTCTCTCTGTGATCAGAACCAGGAGGAGGAGAGAAGGACAGAGGAGGAGGAAAGGAGGAGAGAAGGGGGAGAGGAGGAGAGGATGAGGAGGAAAGGAGAGAGAAGGAGGAGAAGAGGAGGAGGAAAGGAGAGGAGGAGGAGGGAAGGAGGAGTGGAGACTAATAGAAATGATGATTCTTCAGTTTTTCTTTGGTTACCTTCTTGGTGCTCAAACTTGTTGGCTTGTTGCTGAACGGTACCGCTGAGTCCAGAGAGCGTCTGCTGCAGTAGAGCTTTTTACTTTTCAATATTGTGCTGTAGTTTTAATAGCCACACTGCTGGCTCCTGGTTCTGACTGATTGAGCTGTCAGACTGAAGAGGACGGTTCCTCTCATAGCTGCACCAACAGAACAGCAGCTTCAGGACAAAGCTGAGCTGCTGGAACCTGCTGGTGCCGTCCATCCAACCATTTTCCAACAGGCTTATCCCTGCTGGGGTCCTGAGGGCTGCTGGTGTCTATCTGCAGCTTTCAGTGGCTGAGAGGCGGGCTTTACCTGGACAGGTAAGCAGTCTATCACAGGACAACACAGAGACGGACAGGACAACCAACCATTCACACACACACACACACACACACACACACACACCTAAGGAGAATTTAGAGAGGCCAGTTAAGCTAACAGTCATGTTTTAGGACTGTGGGAGGAAGCCGGAATACCCAGAGGGAACCCACGCATGCACAGGGAGAACATGCAACCTGCTGGTGCCGTTGCTTTGATTTAGTTTACATTTTCTCTCTTTGTTCTTCTCAAACATTCATTTTTTAGATAACGCTATTGTATTATTTTTATTTTACTTGTTTATGTGTATGAATGTGATCCTGGCACTACTCTGGAGGGAAAAAAATGAATGTTTCAAGTAAAGATGAGACAAAGAAATGAAAAATAAAGCTAAATCATCTGATCTTGTTATTTAAATCTTTCCCAAATCAAATTAAAACATCTCCATCAATAATTCACATCATTTGACTTATTTTCCTAATTTTTGTTCATCAGTCCAAAGCATTTTAAATGTAAAATGTTCAATAATGAAAATATCAAAGAAGAAAATAAATAATTAACAAGGTAAAACATTTGGACAGCATGTTGTGTGTAAAGAAAAAATGTCAGAACAAAATTATTAAAATAAGTATTAAATTAGCTGTGAAGATAAAACCAACCTCAGCTTCTTTACTTTACAGAATGGAGTCTCCAGGATCTCACAGAGACGCTTCATCTCAGAGTCTCCAAAGGTTCTCCCTACATCACTGATCTGATCTATTTCCAGGTCAGTCAGGGAGGGGTTGGACTTCAGAGCTGAGGCCACAACTTCACATTCTGTCTTTGAGAGACTACTGCCCACTAGTCTGTGATAAGAGAAAGAATCAGATCAGTTGTTGTCAGTTTAATAAACACTGATAAACAGACTAAAAGATGATGACTAAACAGTGATGTCATCATCAGATGAACATCTGCTCTTCACATCAATGTCCTGTTTGACCCACACA
The DNA here is from genome assembly GCF_011125445.2 of Fundulus heteroclitus. NCBI lineage: Eukaryota > Metazoa > Chordata > Actinopteri > Cyprinodontiformes > Fundulidae > Fundulus > Fundulus heteroclitus. The sequence goes on along the minus strand of NW_023396703.1, from coordinate 112,703 downwards.
GAGAATCTCTTCAGTCTCTTCAGGTCTTGGTTCTACTGCAGAGCTGCTGTGTCTCTGCTTTGGTTAAAAGCTTCATTTAACCACAAAGATGAAGAAAGATCATCTAGAGTAAAACAACATAACTAACTAAATCTATCAGCAGCAGCGGTAGCAGCAACTGCTGCTGCTGCTGCTACCGCTGCTGAGGGTGGCTTTACTTTTGCTCTGTTTCTGTTTGCTGCTACTTGATAAAATCACTGTTTCCTTTTAATTAGAACCTCAGTAATCAGTTATTATTTCCTGAGTTACAACCTTCAGTCAATCAGTCTAATGGTGAACATGATTAAATGATCAATCATGGTTGATGATGAAATCCAACTCCACAAAATCATCAAGTAGCTCTTAGAGCTGCTAAAGCATCTCAGCTGAAGTCTGTAGCCTGGTGTCTTTAGACAGGATCAAATACGCTCTAAATGAACGCTTTCTGAGCTCCGTTAACTCCACTTAGTCTGGGGGGGTTGATGTGTCACCTTGTGCTTGAATTCAGGTGCACATAATTACCTTACATGTAATTTAGGTGCCCTCTTTTAAGGGTCATTTTAAGGGACTTGTATCTGAAGGGGCTTCAGCTCAGACCATCATTCCTCCTCTTCCCTCTAAAGGAGCCCTTTACACTCTTTATTGATGCATTTTTCCTCACTGTTTATTTATGACACGCAGCGCACAAATGGGGGGAAATCCTCCCACCTCAATAATTCCTCACCGCTATCATTAAGTATAAATTATGCTGGTGCCAGACGTTACCAAATAGTGTTTTTGTTCTACAGTCACTTAATAACCAGTGAGACGCAAAGCTTGAAAAGCTGCAGCGTTCACTTGACCTCTGTGAGCAACATATATGTCCAAAACCTGAGGTTATATCAAGCTACATGGCTTAATAAAAGAATCAAGTTACAGCATCATTTCTTTTAGATTTATTAGTTTAGATCAAACTAATTTAGCCCTATTACATGAAATTACAACATGGATTTTTTTAAAGAGCTGTATAGCATATTTTTATTTCAGAGGAGCAGTCCTGCTATGGAAGAACTGAGAGATGTGCACATCTTTCAGGGTTCTAATGTTATTGCCATTAAATAATTTACATTTTCTGCAGTGAGATTTAGCACCAGTATGTAGTAACCCATGTAGTAACCTGTAGTTATTAAAGTATTTCTGATTCTGATTAAAAAAGGAGTGTAATAATGCCGGCAAAAACTTACAACTACTTTATAACTTTATTCAGTGATTATTTGTACATATGGGGTCTGTTTCATTTGATCCATTCATGCAGGTCTATCTAGTAACAAAATCTATTTTACAAGAATAAAGCAGCAGCTGAATGGACTCAGGAAGGTGCAGTTTTGGTTGCAGCAGACAGAATTTCTGCAGATGAGCCAAAATCTGAGCAAACTGGATTTTCCTCAGAAATCTGGCATGGACCACAGAGCCGTTTACTTGTTGAGAAGGTGCAATATTGAGCATAAATGTTGTGAATAGAGATTAAACAGACGTGATTCTGCTCATATCAGCCAATCTTGGTATGTTGGAACAATCACAGGAGAACAGTTTTGTGTTTTTCTGTTTAACCCACTAACTGGACAGTAAGGTGTTGACACTCCTCTTTCACTTTTTAACCAAAGGAAAATATCTCCACTTCCATGGAAAATAACATAATCTCACTCTTAACTTTCCCTAAAAGTTGAGAGGTGTGATGATAGCGGATCTAGTTAGCTGAAATCTTTCTCTTCTAACTCTGTTCCAGCTCCATAACATAGTGGAACAAGCCAAAGGGCTCCTGAGAGACACAGAGAGACCATTGCGTGTACATTTTCATGGCAAGATTGAGCCGCTGTATTTAATTCACTCCGAGTTTAGGTTTTCCCACACGCTGTGAACATATCACTCGCTCCTCCTCCAAACCAGAAAGCGCTCTGGCGTGCGCACACAACAACGAACCCATGTGCTTACTAATGTTGATGAGACAGCAAGAACTATGGCGACAGCGAGCAGCAAGAACTATGGCGACAGCAAGAACTATGGCGACAGCGAGAACTATGGAGACAGCGAGAACTATGGAGACAGCTAGAACTATGGAGACAGAGAGAACTATGGCGACAGCGAGAACTATAGAGACAGCGAGAAATATGGAAACAGTGAGAACTATGGAAACAGTGAGAACTATGGAGACAGCTAGAACTATGGAGACAGCTAGAACTATGGAGACAGCGAGAACTATGGCGACAGCGAGAACTATGGCGACAGCGAGAACTATGGAACTATGGAGACAGCGAGAACTATGGAGACAGCGAGAACTATGGAGACAGCGAGAACTATGGCGTCAGCGAGTACTATGGTGACAGCTAGAACTATGGCGACAGCGAGAACTAGGGCGACAGTGAGAACTATGGAGACAGCGAGAACTATGGCGACAGCGAGAACTATGGCGACAGCTAGAACTATGGAGACAGCTAGAACTATGGAGACAGCGAGTACTATGGCGACAGCTAGAACTATGGCGACAGCGAGAAATATGGAGATAGCGAGAACTGTGGAGACAGCTAGAACTATGGAGACAGCTAGAACTATGGAGACAGCGAGAACTATGGAGACAGCTAGAACTACGGAGACAGCTAGAACTACGGAGACAGCGAGAACTATGGAGATAGCGAGAACTGTGGAGACAGCTAGAACTATGCAGACAGCTAGAACTATGGAGACAGCGAGTACTATGGCGACAGCTAGAACTATGGCGACAGCGAGAAATATGGAGACAGCGAGAACTATGGAGACAGCTAGAACTATGGAGACAGAGAGAACTATGGCGACAGCGAGAACTATAGAGACAGCGAGAAATATGGAAACAGTGAGAACTATGGAAACAGTGAGAACTATGGAGACAGCTAGAACTATGGAGACAGCTAGAACTATGGAGACAGCGAGAACTATGGCGACAGCGAGAACTATGGCGACAGCGAGAACTATGGAACTATGGAGACAGCGAGAACTATGGAGACAGCGAGAACTATGGAGACAGCGAGAACTATGGCGTCAGCGAGTACTATGGTGACAGCTAGAACTATGGAGACAGCTAGAACTACGGAGACAGCGAGAACTATGAAGACAGCTAGAACTATGGAGACAGCGAGAACTATGGAGACAGCGAGAACTATGGAGACAGCTAGAACTATGGAGACAGCGAGAACTATGGAGACAACGAGAACTATGGAGACAGCGAGAACTATGGAGGCAGCTAGAACTATGGAGACAGCGAGAACTATGGAGACAGCGAGAACTATGGAGACAGCTAGAACTATGGAGACAACGAGAACTATGGAGACAGCGAGAACTATGGAGGCAGCGAGAACTATGGAGGCAGCGAGAACTATGGAGACAGCGAGAACTATAGAGACAGCGAGAACTATGGAGACAGCGAGAACTATGGCGACAGCGAGAACTATGGAGACAACGAGAACTATGGAGACAGCGAGAACTATGGAGACAACGAGAACTATAGAGACAGCGAGAACTATGGAGACAGAGAGAACTATGGAGACAGAGAGAACTATGGAGACAGCTAGAACTATGGAGACAGCGAGAACTATGGAGACAGCTAGAACTATGGCGACAGCGACAGCTTTTCAGGCAGTGGAAGGATGTCGAACAAAACGCGGTAATTTGCCAAACATGCCGTGACACCATTGCCACAAAAGGTAGCAGTAGCACAAATTTGTTCTACCTAAAACGTCATCCAGTGCAAAATGAAGACTCTTGTAAACTCCGCGCGTCGACCCCCCCCCCACACACACACACACACACCGAAGGGAACTTTAATTAAACCAGCCATAAAACTGATGAAACTGGCGTCTTCTTTTGCTAAATCCCATATGACAGAAAAAAAACGTTTGTTTAAAATTTCCCAGCTTCTAAAGAGCAATGGAAATATTTCTGAGATGCTCTGAATATGTAGCTGCAACTGGTCAGTTGATTTTATAGTCGCTATACAAGCTTTTGTTTTTGGGATTGTCACATTTTTATGATACCTTTTATCAAGTGAGAATGCTATACAGCATTCTCACTTATTAAGTTCCTTCAGGTCTTGATTATTATTCCGTACGTTTTTCGGCATCTAACTACTCCTGCATACTTCAACCGATTTAAACTATTTTCATATCAAAACGTTCAGCTCGTTCACGACATTACTGCTATGTCTTTTTGTAAATATAACTTTTATAATATTTAAAATATTTAACTTTTTGTGCGTTTTTTGCTCTCATTGAAAATGAATGGAAAATCCTTCAAATTCTTCAAATATTTCAACTTTTTGAATCTTACTGCTTCAGCCTATTTTCACCTATAAACGCCATTCAACTTTTAAAACGTAGTGATATCTTTTGGCTATTATGGTATGTTTCAGCTTTTTCATATCTTTCACCATTTTGGTATAGTACGTCTTTAAAATAATTTTGGCTTTTCAAGAAATTCAGCAAATAACATGCGTTGCTATGGTCGTCAAGGAGCCTCTGTTAGAGTGCGCACTCTAGAAATTCAACAAATTCTTCTTCTCCGAACAACTTCTTCTCACTCGCTCAAATTTCACTCTATCCACACAAATTATACATCAAAACGTAGGATTTTTTGTCTGTATTTGGAAAATGTAACCATCATTGGTGTGGGATTTATAGATTTTTCGCAAATCACCTCAGAGCGACACTAACCCGAAACCTTCCCCATTAATTTCCTATGGAGCGGTTTTCAAAAATGACGTCTGAAAATCCAAAACATCACATGTTTTTGCATCATTGCTACTCCTAAACCGTTTCATGTAGAGGCATGAGACTTTCACACATTCATGTCCCGACCCTTCTGGCGCTCACAAAAGAGAAATTTTGTCGATAAATGTTACGGTTTTGCCGCAGGAACAATTTGTTCGGGAGTAGCGTTTTGGGAAAATGCTAAAACAGGATCAGACTTCAATCTCCCCAAATTAGGCACTTTTCTACATCGTCGCTACTCCTAAACCGTTTTATGTACAGGCATGAGACTTTCACACATGAATGTCCCGACCCTTCTGGCACTCATAAAAAAAGAATTTTGTTGATAGCTGTTACGGTTTTGCCACAGGAACAATTTGTTCGGGAGTAGTGAATGTGCAAAATCCTTAAAACGCTTTGGAGCTTCATTCTTCCACATCATCCACTTTTTTACATCGTCGCTGTGCCTACACCGATTTTTGTAAAAACATAAAAATGAGCTCCATAGTCCTCAAAAGCCTGCTGATACTCAGAGTGAAAGAATTATTTTGATATCTCTTATACTTTTTCAGCTAGAGCGATTTGTTCGGGAAACTTTTTAGAGGATTTCTTGAAATTCGCTAAAAATCGCCTTTATATCAAAATTTTTTATGCCTTTATTAAACTTTTTCCAGCAAAAACCGATAGCATGTCTTCTTCCCCTATCCGTTAAGAATTAAACGCTGAAAAAATTACGTCTCTACCATTTACGGAACAGGAAATATGGAGCGTTGTTTGAGGCAAAGTTCTCTATTATAACCCAATAGGCAGCCTCTGACAGAAAGTCTCTGCACTTCGGTAGACGGCCCGCTGCAGCTGTGTCAGTGAGTTTCCATGACGACGGAACTCTGAGGGCCAGAGGGAGACGCTCCATTCGGATAGAATAGCAACTTTCAACATCCACTGCAGTGGCTGTGATTAATGTAGGAGCCTGAAATTCGCACAGTCACTTCCTCTTAACATTTTAAAATTTTCAAGTGACTTTCAGCGATATGTCACTTTTCTGTCCCATTTTGGATGTCACATGCTTTCCTATTGGGCCTTTGCTTCCAACAGGACCTGGCATGATGCCCAGACACGACCCAATTGGCCAATACAGCACCCCCCACATGTGGGAAATGGCGCTACTGACCATTTTGGTCAAATGTTGAGTTCTTGGCCCAGATTTGGTGAGGCTGAGTTGCTAAAGGAGGCCAATCTGACCCATGAACTTTGGTCACATTTGGTGACATTAAGTATTGGCACCCCTTTTTGAGGCACTTCCCAGTACAGGATTTGGACCAAACTGACAGAGTACAATCACCCGGTGATACTGAACACAACCATGCTAGCGGCTAACGGTTAGCATGTTGCTAACCAGAAGTATCTTTAGAAAGGTCCTACCAACTTCTGCTTAGGCGGGGTTGTTCTGCCTTTACAGACAAATAGAGGGCTACAGCTGTGAGGGAGTCTCCATGACAACCCTTTTAGCCAGAGGTTTCTAGGAGGTCCATTGACTTAACATGGCACCTTTCGAAGGCTACTGCGGGTGCTGTGAAGACCGTAGGAAGCTGAAATTCGCAGTGTTACTTCCCGTTAGTATTTTTGACGGTACCACGAGGCAGGCGCCTTGCTAAATTTCTTCAGAATTTTTTTAGTTGTTCTTAATCTTCAAATTCTTCAATTTTTAATTTTTCAAATTCCTTCAAATTTGTTCAAATTCTCCAAAAATTCTCTTAAAAATGTTTAAATTCTTCAAATTTGTCAAATTCTTCAAATTTTTCAAAGTCCTTCAAATTTTTTGAAAATTTTCAAATATTTCAAATTTCTTCAAATTTTTCAAATTTTTCAAATTCGTTCAAATTTTTTCAAATTCTCCAAATTTCTTCAAATGTTTCAAATTCTTCAAATTTTTCAAATTCTTCAAATTTCTTCAAATTTTCAAACTATTCAAATTCCTTCAAATTCTTCTATTTCTTTCAATTCTTCAAACTTTTTAAAATTCTTCAAATCCCTTCAAATTTTTACCGTCCGTCCGTCCGTCCGTCCGTTGTCTTCCGCTTATCCGGGGTCGGGTCGCGGGGGTAGCAGCTTCAGTAGGGAGGCCCAGACGTCCCTCTCCCCAGCCACTTGGGCCAGCTCCTCAGGAGGAATCCCAAGGCGTTCCCAGGCCAGCCGGGAGACATAGTCCCTCCAGCGTGTCCTGGGTCTTCCCCTGGGTCTCCTCCCGGTGGGACGTGCCCGGAACACCTCTCCAGGGAGGCGTCCAGGAGGCATCCTGACCAGATGCCCGAGCCACCTCAACTGGCTCCTCTCGACGTGGAGGAGCAGCGGCTCTACTCTGAGTCCTCCCCGGATGACTGAGCTCCTCACCCTATCTCTAAGGGAGAGCCCAGACACACTACGGAGAAAACTCATTTCAGCCGCTTGTATCCGGGATCTCGTTCTTTCGGTCACGACCCAAAGCTCGTGACCATAGATGAGGGTAGGAACGTAGATCGACCGGTAAATCGAGAGCTTCGCCTTTTGGCTCAGCTCTCTCTTCACCACAACGGATCGGTACAGCGCCCGCTTCACAGCAGACGCTGCACCAATCCGCCTGTCGATCTCCCGCTCCATCTTCCCCTCATTCGTGAACAAGACCCCAAGATACTTGAACTCCTCCACTAGGGGCAGGACATCCTCCCCAACCCGGAGAAGGCACTCTACCCTTTTCCGGTTCAAGACCATGGTCTCGGATTTGGAGGCACTGATTTTCATCCCGGCCGCTTCGCACTCGGCTGCGAACCGCTCCAGTGAGTGCTGTAGATCACGCCCTGATGAAGCCAATAGGACCACGTCATCCGCGAATAGCAGAGACGCAATCCTAAGGCCACCAAAGCGGATCCCCTCAACACCTTGGCTGCGCCTAGAAATTCTGTCCATAAAAGTTATGAACAGAATCGGTGACAAAGGGCAGCCTTGGCGGAGTCCAACTCTCACCGGAAACGAGTCCGACTTACTGCCGGCAATGCGGACCAGACTCTGACACCGGTCGTACAGAGACCTGACAGCCCTTATTAAAGGGTCCGGTACTCCATACTCCCGGAGTACCCCCCACAGGATCCCCCGGGGGACACGGTCGAATGCCTTCTCCAGATCCACAAAGCACATGTAGACTGGTTGGGCAAACTCCCATGCCCCCTCAAGAATCCTGCTGAGGGTGTAGAGCTGGTCCAGTGTTCCACGGCCAGGACGAAAACCACACTGCTCTTCCTGAATCCGAGATTCGACTATCCGACGGACCCTCCTTTCCAGAACCCCTGAATAGACCTTACCAGGGAGGCTTAAGAGTGTGATTCCTCTGTAGTTGGAACACACCCTCCGGTCCCCCTTTTTAAATAGGGGGACCACCACCCCAGTCTGCCAATCCAGGGGAACTGCCCCCGATGTCCACGCAATGTTGCAGAGCCGCGTTAACCAACACAGCCCCACAACATCCAGAGCCTTAAGGTACTCAGGGCGAATCTCATCCACCCCCGGAGCCTTGCCACCGAGGAGCTTTTTAACAACCTCGGCAACCTCAGCACCAGAGATGGGAGAACCCGACCCAGAGTCCTCAGGCTCTGCTTCCTCAATGGAAGACGTGTTGGTGGGATTAAGGAGGTCTTCGAAGTATTCCGCCCACCGACGCACGACGTCCCGAGGTCAGCAGCACACCACCCCCACTGTAAACAGTGTTGGTACTGCACTGCTTCCCCCTCCTGAGACGCCGGATGGTGGACCAGAATCGCTTCGAAGCCGTACGGAAGTCTTTCTCCATGGCCTCTCCGAACTCTTCCCACGCCCGAGTTTTTGCCTCGGCGACCAGCCGAGCCGCCTGCCGCTTCGACTGCCGGTACACATCAGCTGCTTCCGGAGTCCCACAGGCCAAAAAAGCCCGGTAGGACTCCTTCTTCAGCTTGACGGCTTCCCTCACCGCTGGTGTCCACCAGCGGGTTCGAGGGTTGCCGCCACGACATGCACCGACAACCTTGCGGCCACAGCTCCGACTAGCCGCCTCAGCAATAGAGGCGTGGAACATGGTCCATTCAGACTCAATGTCCCCCGCCTCCCTCGGGACGTGTTTAAAGTTCTCCCGGAGGTGGGAGTTAAAGCTCCGCCTCACAGGGGACTCCGCCAGACGTTCCCAGCAAACCCTCACAGTACGTTTGGGCCTGCCCGGTCGGACCGGCTTCCTCCCCGCCATCGGAGCCAACTCACCACCAGGTAGTGGTCGGTGGAGAGCTCCGCCCCTCTCTTCACCCGAGTGTCCAAGACATGCGGCCGCAGGTCAGATGAAACGACAACAAAGTCGATCATTGAACTGCGACCTAGGGTGTCCTGGTGCCAAGAGCACATATGGACACCCTTATGCTTGAACATGGTGTTTGTGATGGACAATCCATGACGAGCACAGAAGTCCAACAACAAAACACCACTCGAGTTCAGATCAGGTGGGCCATTCCTCCCAACCACGCCCCTCCAGGTCCCACTGTCATTGCCCACGTGAGCGTTGAAGTCCCCCAGCAAAACGAGGGAGTCCCCAGGAGGGGCACTCTCCAGTACCCCTTCCAAGGACTCCAAAAAGGGTGGGTAATCTGAACTGCTGTTTGGCGCATAAGCGCAAACAACAGTCAGAACCCGTCCCCCCACACGGATGCGGAGGGAGGCCACCCTCTCGTTCACCGGGGAAAACCCCAACGTGCAGGCACCGAGATGGGGGGCAACAAGTATGCCAACCCCAGCTCGGCGCCTCTCACCATGGGCAACTCCAGAGTGGAAGAATGTCCAGCCCCTCTCAAGGAGACTGGTTCCGGAGCCAGAGCGGTGCGTCGAGGTGAGTCCGACTATCTCTAGTCGGAACCTCTCAACCTCGCGCACAAGCTCAGGCTCCTTCCCCACCAGAGAGGTGACATTCCACGTCCCAAGAGCCAGCTTCTGCAGCCGAGGATCGGAACGCCAAGGTCCCCGCCCTCCACTGCTACCCGTTACACATTGCACCCGACCCCTTTGGCCCCTCCGATAGGTGGTGAGCCCATCGGAAGGGGGACCCATGTCGCCTCTTCGGGCTGAGCCCGGCCGGGCTCCATGGGCAAAAGCCCGGCCACCAGACGCTCGCCAACGTGCCCCACCTCCAGGCCTGGCTCCAGAGTGGGGCCCCGGTGACCCGCGTCCGGGCGAGGGAACACGAGGTCCAACAATTGTACTCATCATAAGGGGAGTTTTGGGCTGCGCTTTGTCTGGTCCCTCACCTAGGACCTGTCTGCCTTGGGTGACCCTGCTAGGGGCTTAAAGCCCCTGACAGCATAGCTCCTAGGATCACTGGGACACTCAAACCCCTCCACCACGGTAAGGTGGCAGCCCAGGGAGGGGCTGCCACCTTACCGTGGCAAATTTTTACATTTTACAAATTTTTACATTTTTTCAAATTCTTCAAATCTGATTTCAATGTTTTCTGCATCTTCTGCTCAATCATTCTGCAGATTAGCATTCTCACTGCTGTTTCGCAGGAACAGCCTTTTCTAGTTTTTATTATTATTATTATTCCGTACGTTTTTCGACTTCTAACTAGTTCTGCATTTTTCAACCGATTTCAACCATTCTGGTATCAAAACGTTCAGCTCCTTCAGGACATTACTACTAAGACTTTTTGTAATTATAACTTTTATAATATTTAAAATATTTAACTTTTTGTGCGTTTTTTGCTCTCATTGAAATTGAATGGAGAATCCTTCAAATTCTTCAAATATTTCAGCTTTTTGGCATCTTACTGCTTCAGCCTACTTTCAGCTAGAAACGTCATTCAACTTTTGAAATGTAGTGATATCTTTCAGCTATTATGGTATAGTTCAGCTTTTTCATATCTTTTACCATTTTCATATAGTACCTCCTTAAAATAATTTTGGCTTTTTAAGAAATTCAGCAAATAACATGCGTTGCTATGGTTGTCAAGGAGCCTCTGTTAGAGTGCGCACTCTAGAAATTCAACAAATTCTTCTTCTCCGAACAACTTCTTCTCACTCGCTCAATTTTCAACCTATCCACATAAATTATACATCAAAACGTAGGAATTTTTGTCTGGATTCGGAAAATGTAACCATCATTGGTGTGGGATTTATAGATTTTTCGCAAATCACCTCAGAGCGACACTAACCCGAAACCTTCCCCATTCATTTCCTATGGAGCGGTTTTCAAAAATGACACCTGGAAATCCAAAACATCACATGTATTTACATTGTCACTACTCCTAAACTGTTTCATGTACAGGCACGAGACTTTCACACATTCATGTCCAGACCCTTCTGGCACTCACAAAAGAGAAATTTTGACGATAAATGTTACGGTTTTGCCGCAGGAACAATTTGTTCGGGAGTAGCGTTTTGGGAAAATGCTAAAACAGGATCAGACTTCAATCTCCCCAAATGAGGCACTTTTCTACATCGTCGCTACTCCTAAACCGTTTTATGTACAGGCATGAGACTTTCACACATGAATGTCCCGACCCTTCTGGCACTCATAAAAAAGGAATTTTGTGGATAACTGTTACGGTTTTTCCGCAGGAACAATTTGTTCGGGAGTAGCGAATGTGCAAAATCCTTAAAACGCTTTGGAGCTTCATTCTTCCACATCATCCACTTTTTACATCGTCGCTGTGCCTACACCGATTTTTGTACAAACCTAAAAATGAACTCCATAGTCCTCAAAAGCCTGCTGATACTCAGAGTGAAAGAATTATTTTGATATCTCTTATACTTTTTCAGCTACAGCGATTTGTTCGCGACCGTTTGTAGAGGATTTCTCAAATTTCATAAAAATCCTCTTTATATCATAATTTTTTACGCCTAAATTAAAATATTTCTAGCAAAACCCGATAGTTTTTCTTGTTCTCCTATCCGTTACGAACTAAACGCTGAAAAAATTATGTCTCTACCATTTACAGAACAGGACATATGGAGCGTTGTTTGAGGCAAAGTTCTCCATTCTATTTCAATGAGGCAGAGTCCGACAAAGTCTCTGCACTTCGGGAGACTGGCCGCTGCAGCTGTGTCAGTGAGTTTCCATGACGACGGAACTCTGAGGGCCAGAGGGACACGCTCCATTCGGATAGAATAGCAACTTTCAACATCCACTGCAGTGGCTGTGATTAATGTAGGAGCCTGAAATTCGCACAGTCACTTCCTCTTAACATTTTAAAATTTTCAAGTGACTTTCAGCCATGTGTCAGTTTTCTGTCCCATTTTGGATGTCACATGCTTTCCTATTGGGCCTTTGCTTCCAACAGGACCTGGCATGATGCCCAGACACGACCCAATTGGCCAATACAGCACCCCCCACATGTGGGAAATGGCGCTACTGACCATTTTGGTCAAATGTTGAGTTCTTGGCCCAGATGTGGTGAGGCTGAGTTGCTAAAGGAGGCCAATCTGACCCATGAACTTTGGTCACGTTTGGTGACATTAAGTATTGGCACCCCTTTTTGAGGCACTTCCCATTACGGGATTTGGACCAAACTGACAGAGTACAATCACCCGGTGATACTGAACACAACCATGCTAGCGGCTAACGGTTAGCATGTTGCTAACCAGAAGTAGCTTTAGAAAGGTCCTACCAACTTCTGCTTAGCCGGGGTTGTTCTGCCTTTACAGACAAATAGAGGGCTACAGCTGTGAGGGAGTCTCCATGACAACCCTTTTAGCCAGAGGCTTCTAGGAGGTCCATTGACTTAACATGGCACCTTTCGAAGGGCACTGTGGGTGCTGTGAAGACCGTAGGAAGCTGAAATTCGCAGTGTTACTCCCCGTTAGTATTTTTGACGGTACCACGAGGCAGGCGCCTTGCTAAATTTCTTCAGAATTTTTTTAGTTGTTCTTAATCTTCAAATTCTTCAATTTTTTTTACATTTTTAAAATTTCTCAAATTCCTTCAAATTTGTTCAAATTCTCTAAATTTCTTCTAATTTTTTTAAATTCTTCAAGTTTGTCAAATTCTTCAAATTTTTCAAATTCCTTCAAATTTTTTGAAAATTTTCAAATATTTCAAATTTCTTCAAATTTTTCAAATTCCTTCAAACTTTTTCAAATTCTTCAAATTTATTCAAATTTTTCAAACTTCAAAATCCTTCAAATTCTTCTATTTCTTTCAATTCTTCAAACTTTTTCAAATTCTTCAAATCTGATTTCAATGTTTTCTGCATCTTCTGCTCAATCATTCTGCAGATTAGCATTCTCACTGCTGTTTCGCAGGAACAGCCTTTTCTAGTTATCAAGTGAGAATGCTATACAGCATTCTCACTTATTGTTTTCCTGTTTTTCTTTATTTTTATTATTATTATTATTATTATTCCGTACGTTTTCTGACTTCTAACTAGTTCTGCATTTTTCAACCGATTTCAACCATTCTGGTATCAAAACGTTCAGCTCCTTCAGGACATTACTGCTAAGACTTTTGGTAATTATAACTTTTATAATATTTAAAATATTCAACTTTTTGTAACTTTTTTGCTCTCATTCAAATGAATGGAGAATCCTTCAAATTCTTCAGCTTTTTGACAGCTTACTGCTTCAGCCTACTTTCAGCTAGAAACGCCATTCAACTTTTAAAATGTAGTGATATCTTTCAGCTATTATGGTATAGTTCAGCTTTTTCAAATCTTTTACCATTTTCATATAGTACCTCCTTAAAATAATTTTGGCTTTTCAAGAAATTCAGCAAATAACATGCGTTGCTATGGTTGTCAAGGAGCGTCTGTTAGAGTGCGCACTCTAGAAATTCAACAAATTCTTCTTCTCCGAACAACTTCTTCTCACTCGCTCAATTTTCAACCTATCCACATAAATTATACATCAAAATGTAGGAATTTTTGTCTGGATTCGGAAAATGTAACCATCATTGGTGTGGGATTTATAGATTTTTCGCAAATCACCTCAGAGCGACACTAACCCGAAACCTTCCCCATTCATTTCCTATGGAGCGGTTTTCAAAAATGACACCTGGAAATCCAAAACATCACATGTATTTACATCGTCACTACTCCTAAACCGTTTCATGTACAGGCACGAGACTTTCACACATTCATGTCTAGACCCTTCTGGCGCTCACAAAAGAGAAATTTTGTCAATAAATGTTACGGTTTTGCCGCAGGAACAATTTGTTCGGGAGTAGCGTTTTGGGAAAATGCTAAAACAGGATCAGACTTCAATCTCCCCAAATGAGGCACTTTTCTACATCGTCACTACTCCTAAACCGTTTTATGTACAGGCATGAGACTTTCACACATGAATGTCCCGACCCTTCTGGCACTCATAAAAAAGGAATTTTGTGGATAACTGTTACGGTTTTTCCGCAGGAACAATTTGTTCGGGAGTAGCGAATGTGCAAAATCCTTAAAACGCTTTGGAGCTTCATTCTTCCACATCAACCACTTTTTACATCGTCGCTGTGCCTACACCGATTTTTGTACAAACCTAAAAATGAACTCCATAGTCCTCAAAAGCCTGCTGATACTCAGAGTGAAAGAATTATTTTGATATCTCTTATACTTTTTCAGCTTCAGCGATTTGTTCGGGACCGTTTGTAGAGGATTTCTCAAATTTCATAAAAATCCTCTTTATATCATAATTTTTTACGCCTAAATTAAAATATTTCTAGCAAAAACCGATAGTTTTTCTTGTTCTCCTATCCGTTACGAACTAAACGCTGAAAAAATTATGTCTCTACCATTTACAGAACAGGAGATATGGAGCGTTGTTTGAGGCAAAGTTCTCCATTCTATTTCAATGAGGCAGAGTCTGACAAAGTCTCTGCACTTCGGGAGACTGGCCGCTGCAGCTGTGTCAGTGAGTTTCCATGACGACGGAACTCTGAGGGCCAGAGGGAGAATCTCCATTGAGATACAATGGCAACTTTCGACGCCCGCTGCAGCGGCTATGATTAATGTAGCAATCTGAAATTCGCACAGTCACTTCCTCCTGACATTTTAAAATTTTCAAGTGACTTTCAGCGATATGTCACTTTTCTGACCCATTTTGGATTTCACATGCTTTTCTATTGGGCCTTTGCTTCCAACAGGACCTGGCATGATGCCCAGACACGACCCAATAGGGTGTTTTCACTGACGTCACTGGCCAACTTCCGGTCCGCCATATTGGGTGGCACACTTCCTTATCTCTAGTTGTCTTACACGTATTATCGTATCGCGAATGGATAAGTACGCCAGCACGCTAGAGCGACCAGATAAGGACGTATATCTGAGGAAATGTTCCGTGATCGACCATATGGACCCCTATGCCCTCCACGGTGCCTTGTTTAGCCGTAATCCAGATGCATTACCTGGTGTTCGGTGAAAACCCTCTGCACACTCTTGAGGAAATGAGAGCTTACAAGGGTCTAGAGGCTCACAACCAGTTCACATCTGGTTATGTACATCAAGGAAATCGCCATCATACGTGGACGGGTGAGTTTTAATAAGATGGTAAAAATGTAAACAATCCGACGCAAATGTGTCGCATGCTTCTGCGGTGGCTGGCGGCCGGCGGCGGGCGGTGCGCGAAGGCGCACCGCCCGCCGCAGGGCGGACGGGCTCTGGGCCGATCGACGCCGCTCGCGGCTTTAATTATTTAAGCAGAACAATGACCAGTGCAAAATTAAGTTGTATTTACCGTATTGGCGCCGGTAGGAGCTGCAGATCATAAAGCCAGCAAACAGTGGGAACACAGTAACTCGTTCAAAGGTAAGCTGCGCTCGGACGGGCTCTGGCCCATGCTAGTTTAGTAGCTGCTAACCGTCAGTGCTAACAACCACTCGTGCATGTAATGTACTTTTAACTTGCTGCTATGTGTTTCAAACGTTTAGAACACACTCTCATTGACATCGGGATACTGTGGAAAGTTATGTTCGGTCGACTTGCAGCCGCGATCCAAGCGAGCCGACGATCTCTTTGTTATCTCTGTAACTCGTTCAAAGGTAAGCTGTGCTCAGACGGGTTAGCACATGCTAACCGTTAGCGCTAACAACCACTCGCGCATGTAATGTACTTTTAACTAGCTGCTATGTGTTTCAAACGTTTAGAACACACTCTCATTGACATCGGGATACTGTGGAAAGTTATGTTCGGTCGACTTACAGCCGCGATCCAAGCGAGCCGACGACTCTTTGTTATCACTAACAATTGTTCTCCGTGGTTGCGCCTCCAGGCAGGAAAGCGGTGGAAAATTAATCTGTTTCTATGTTTTTCCCATGGCGATCATGTGTTGCGCTGTTACAGCCCACAATACAGCAACGGTTTACCATGGTTGAAATCAAGTTAAGGTGAAATTAATCAAATTAAAACACGGCTGAGAGAGGGAGTACAGTATGCGGTAGTAATAGGCAGTAGAGGCGGCGGAGGCAGTCAACATGACAGCCGCGGAAAGTAATAAGTCATAACGCCAAAGCCCTATTATTAATATATTCTTCTTATATGTTTTAAATACTTAACAGTTAATTACCTGTGACAAAGTGAGCACCGCAGACTCTGGCGTATTCCAGCTTAACACCGTCCAAATCGGACCTGGATATCCGTGTCAGCCATAGGTGACGGCGTTGTTCAGACAGCTGTTTTGTTTTTTCACACTGATTCACGATTACGGCTGGTAGGCGATAGAAAGAGCGTTGATCTCCACCTCCACGGGCCGTGCAACCAACCATTAAACACGTTTTCCCCATTGTTCACTTCCAATACTGCCTAAGGCGTCATACAATGCAGGTCAACGGTGCGAAACGACTGCCACCCAATATGGCGGACGCGCTGAGTAGTCACGTGAGCGTGACGTCAGCTGAAAACACCCTATTGGCCAATACAGCACCAGCCACATGTGGGAAATGGAGCTACTGACCATTTTGGTCAAATGTTGAGTTCTGGGCCCAGATGTGGTGAGGCTGAGTTTCTAAAGGAGGCCAATCTGACCCATGAACTTTGGTCACGTTTGGTGACATTAAGTATTGGCACCCCTTTTTGAGGCACTTCCCAGTACAGGATTTGGACCAAACTGACAGAGTACAATCACCCGGTGATACTGAACACAACCATGCTAGCGGCTAACGGTTAGCATGTTGCTAACCAGAAGTAGCTTTAGAAAGGTCCTACCAACTTCTGCTTAGCCGGGGTTGTTCTGCCTTTACAGACAAATAGAGGGCTACAGCTGTGAGGGAGTCTCCATGACAACCCTTTTAGCCAGAGGCTTCTAGGAGGTCCATTGACTTAACATGGCACCTTTCGAAGGGCACTGTGGGTGCTGTGAAGACCGTAGGAAGCTGAAATTCGCAGTGTTACTCCCCGTTAGTATTTTTGACGGTACCACGAGGCAGGCGCCTTGCTAAATTTCTTCAGAATTTTTTTAGTTTTTCTTAATCTTCAAATTCTTCAATTTTTTTTAATTTTTCAAATTTTTCAAATTCCTTCAAATTTTTTCAAATTCTCTAAATTTCTTCAAAAATTTTAAATTCTTCAAATTTTTCAAATTCTTCAAATTTCTTCAAACTCTTCAAATTTCAATTCTTCAAACTTTTTCAAATTCTTCAAATCCCTTCAAATTTTTACATTTTTTCAAATTCTTCAAATCTGATTTCAATGTTTTCTGCATCTTCTGCTCAATCATTCTGCAGATTAGCATTCTCACTGCTGTTTCGCAGGAACAGCCTTTTCTAGTCAAGTGAGAATGCTATACAGCATTCTCACTTATTGTTTTCCTGTTTTTCTGTATTTTTATTATTATTATTATTCCGTACGTTTTTCGACTTCTAACTAGTTCCGCATTTTTCAACCGATTTCAACCATTCTGGTATCAAAACGTTCAGCTCCTTCAGGACATTACTGCTAAGACTTTTTGTAATTATAACTTTTATAATATTTAAAATATTTAACTTTTTGTGCGTTTTTTGCTCTCATTGAAATTGAATGGAGAATCCTTCAAATTCTTCAAATATTTCAGCTTTTTGACATCTTACTGCTTCAGCCTACTTTCAGCTAGAAACGTCATTCAACTTTTGAAATGTAGTGATATCTTTTGGCTATTATGGTATGTTTCAGCTTTTTCATATCTTTCACCATTTTCGTATAGTACGTCTTTAAAATAATTTTGGTTTTTTCAAGAAATTCAGCAAATAACATGCGTTGCTATGGTCGTCAAGGAGCCTCGTTTAGAGTGCGCACTCTAGAAATTCAACAAATTCTTCTTCTCTGAACAACTTCTTCTCACTCGCTCAATTTTCAACCTATCCACATAAATTATACATCAAAACGTAGGAATTTTTGTCTGGATTCGGAAAATGTAACCATCATTGGTGTGGGATTTATAGATTTTTCGCAAATCACCTCAGAGCGACACTAACCCGAAACCTTCCCCATTCATTTCCTATGGAGCGGTTTTCAAAAATGACACCTGGAAATCCAAAACATCACATGTATTTACATCGTCACTACTCCTAAACCATTTCATGTACAGGCACGAGACTTTCACACATTCATGTCCAGACCCTTCTGGCGCTCACAAAAGAGAAATTTTGTCGATAAATGTTACGGTTTTGCCGCAGGAACAATTTGTTCGGGAGTAGCGTTTTGGGAAAATGCTAAAACAGGATCAGACTTCAATCTCCCCAAATGAGGCACTTTTCTACATCGTCGCTACTCCTAAACCGTTTTATGTACAGGCATGAGACTTTCAAACATGAATGTCCCGACCCTTCTGGCACTCATAAAAAAATAATTTTGTTGATAGCTGTTACGGTTTTGCCACAGGAACAATTTGTTCGGGAGTAGCGAATGTGCAAAATCCTTAAAACGCTTCGGAACTTCAATCTTCCACATCATCCACTTTTTTACATCGTCGCTGTGCCTACACCGATTTTTGTACAAACATAAAAATGAGCTCCATAGTCCTCAAAAGCCTGCTGATACTCATGGTGAAAGAATTATTTTGATATCTCTTATACTTTTTCAGCTACAGCGATTTGTTCGGGACCGTTTGTAGAGGATTTCTCAAATTTCATAAAAATCCTCTTTATATCATAATTTTTTACGCCTAAATTAAAATATTTCTAGCAAAAACCGATAGTTTTTCTTGTTCTCCTATCCGGTATGAACTAAACGCTGAAAAAATTATGTCTCTACCATTTACAGAACAGGAGATATGGAGCGTTGTTTGAGGCAAAGTTCTCCATTCTATTTCAATGAGGCAGAGTCTGACAAAGTCTCTGCACTTCTGTGGACTGGCCCGCTGCAGCTGTGTCAGTGAGTTTCCATGACGACGGAACTCTGAGGGCCAGAGGGATAGGCTCCATTGAGATACAATGGCAACTTTCGACGCCCGCTGCAGCGGCTATGATTAATGTAGCAATCTGAAATTCGCACAGTCACTTCCTCTTGACATTTTAAAATTTTCAAGTGACTTTCAGCGATATGTCACTTTTCTGACCCATTTTGGATTTCACATGCTTTTCTATTGGGCATTTGCTTCCAACAGGACCTGGCATGATGCCCAGACACGACCCAATTGGCCAATACAGCAACACCCACCTGTGGGAAATGGCGCTACTGACCATTTTGGTCAAATGTTGAGTTCTGGGCCCAGATGTGGTGAGGCTGAGTTGTTAAAGGAGGCCAATCTGACCCATAAACTTTGGTCACGTTTGGTGACATTAAGTATTGGCACCCCTTTTTGAGGCACTTCCCAGTACAGGATTTGGACCAAACTGACAGAGTACAATCAATACTGAACACAACCATGCTAGCGGCTAACGGTTAGCATGTTGCTAACCAGAAGTAGCTTTAGAAAGGTCCTACCAACTTCTGCTTAGCCGGGGTTGTTCTGCCTTTACAGACAAATAGAGGGCTACAGCTGTGAGGGAGTCTCCATGACAACCCTTTTAGCCAGAGGCTTCTAGGAGGTCCATTGACTTAACATGGCACCTTTCGAAGACTACTGCGGGTGTTGTGAAGACCGTAGGAAGCTGAAATTCGCAGTGTTACTTCCTGTTAGTATTTTTGACGGTACCACGAGGCAGGCGCCTTGCTAAATTTCTTCAGAATTTTTTTAGTTGTTCTTAATCTTCAAATTCTTCAATTTTTTTAATTTTTCAAATTCCTTCAAATTTGTTCAAATGCTCAAAATTTCTTCAAAATTTTTAAATTCTTCAAATTTGTCAAATTCTTCAAATTTTTCAAATTCCTTCAAATTTTTTCAAATTCTCCAAATTTCTTCAAATGTTTCAAATTCTTCAAATTTTTCAAATTCTTCAAATTTCTTCAAATTTTCAAACTCTTCAAATTCCTTCAAATTCTTCTATTTCTTTCAATTTTTCAAATTCCTTCAAATTTGTTCAAATGCTCAAAATTTCTTCAAAATTTTTAAATTCTTCAAATTTGTCAAATTCTTCAAATTTTTCAAATTCCTTCAAATTTTTTCAAATTCTCCAAATTTCTTCAAATGTTTCAAATTCTTCAAATTTTTCAAATTCTTCAAATTTTCAAATTCTTCAAATCCCTTCAAATTTTTAAATTTTTTCAAATTCTTCAAATCTGATTTCAATGTTTTCTGCATCTTCTGCTCAATCATTCTGCAGATTAGCATTCTCACTGCTGTTTCGCAGGAACAGCCTTTTCTAGTTATTATTATTATTATTCCGTACGTTTTTGTGCGTCTAACTACTCCTGCATACTTCAACCGATTTCAACGATTTTCGTACCAAAACGTTCGGCTCGTTCTCGACATTACTGCTATGTCTCATGGTTATGGTACCTTTTATACTTTTTGAAGTATTTGTACTTTTTGTGCGTTTTTTGCTCCCATTGAAATGAATGCAAATTCCTTCAAATTTTTCAAATTCTTCAAATTCCTTCTAGTTCTTCTGATACAACTGATATCAATAATATTACTACAACAGATACTATAACTACTACTACTACTACTACTACTGATACTACTACTACTACTACTGATACTACTACTACTACTACTTATACTACTAATGATACTACTGCTGCTACTGCTACTACTAATGATGCTACTGCTGATACTACAACAACAACTACTACTGATACTACTACTATTACTACTACTAATACAACTACTACTACTAGTACTACTGATACTACTACTACTACTACTACTACTACTACTACTGATACTACTACTATTACTACTACTACTACTACCAATGATACTACTGCTGCTACTGCTACTACAACAACTACTACTGCTACTACAACTATTACTACTACTAATACAACAACTACTACTACTACTAGTACTACTGATACTACTATTACTACTACTACAAATTCCTTTAAATTCTTTAAAAACTGATACTACTACTACTACTGATACTACTACTACTACTACTGTTCCTACTACTACCGATACTACTACTACTACTACTGATACTACTACTACTACTACTACTACTACTGATACTACTACTATTACTACTACTACTACTACCAATGATACTACTGCTGCTACTGCTACTACAACAACTACTACTGCTACTACAACTATTACTACTAATAATACAACAACTACTACTACTACTAGTACTACTGATACTACTATTACTACTACTACAAATTCCTTTAAATTATTTAAAAACTGATATACTACTACTACTACTGATACTACTACTACTACTACTGTTCCTACTACTACTACCGATACTACTACTACTACTACTACTGATACTACTACTACTACTACTGTTCCTACTACTACTACCGATACTACTACTACTACTACTACTGATACTACTACTACTGATACTACTACTACTACTACTTCTACTACTAATGATACTACTGCTGCTACTGCTACTACTACTGATGCTACTGCTGATACTACAACAACTACTACTGATACTACTACTATTACTACTACTAATACAACTACTACTACTAGTACTACTACTACTACTACTACTACTACTACTACTACTACTACTGATACTACTACTACCAATGATACTACTGCTGCTACTGCTACTACAACAACTACTACTGCTACTACAACTATTACTACTACTAGTACTACTGATACTACTACTACTACTAAAAATTCCTTCAAATTCTTCAAATTCCTTCAAATTCTTTAAAAACTGATACTACTACTACTACTACTGATACTACTCCTACTACTACTGATACTTCTACTACTACTACTGATACTACTACTACTGATACTACTACTGCTACTACTACTACTACTGAAACTACTACTACTACTACTACGACTAATGGTACTACTGCTGCTACTGCTACTAGTACTAATGATACTACTGCTGCTACTGCTACTACTACTATTACTACTACTAATACAACTACTACTACTACTAGTACTACTGATACTACTACTACTACTACAAATTCCTTTAAATTCTTTAAAAACTGATACTACTACTACTACTGATATTACTACTATTACTACTACTAATACAACAACTAATACTACTAGTACTACTGATACTAGTATTACTACTACTACTACTGATACTACTACTACTACTACTACTACTACTACTACAAATTTCTTCAAATTCCTTCAAATTCTTTAAAAACTGATACTACTACTACTGATACTATTACTACTACTGATACTACTACTATTACTACTACTAATACAACTACTACTACTTGTACTACTGATACTACTACTACTACTACTACAAATTCCTTCAAATTCTTCAAATTCCTTCAAATTCTTTAAAAACTGATACTACTACTACTACGGATACTACTACAACTACTACTACTACTACTACTACTGATACTACTACTACTACTTCTGATACTACTACTACTACTGATACTACTACTGATACTACTACTACAAATTACTTCAAATTGTTCAAATTCTTCAAATTTTTCAAATTCTTCAATGTTTTTCAGCTATTTTCTTCTTCTGCATGGATCTTCTGCATCTTCTCCTCAAATCATTCTGCAGATTAGCATTCTCACTCGCTGTTGCGTAGGAACAGCTTTTTCAGTGATGAAACTGGCGTCTTCTTTTGCTAAATCCCATATGACAGAAAAAAAACGTTTGTTTAAAATTTCCCAGCTTCTAAAGAGCAACGGAAATATTTCTGAGATGCTCTGAATATGTAGCTGCAACTGGTCAGTTGATTTTATAGTCGCTATACAAGCTTTTGTTTTTGGGATTGTCACATTTTTATGATACCTTTTATCAAGTGAGAATGCTATACAGCATTCTCACTTATTGTTTTCCTGTTTTTCTTTATTTTTATCAGTGAGAATGCTATACAGCATTCTCACTTATTAAGTTCCTTCAGGTCTTGATTATTATTCCGTACGTTTTTCGGCATCTAACTACTCCTGCATACTTCAACCGATTTAAACAATTTTCATATCAAAACGTTCAGCTCGTTCACGACATTACTGCTATGTCTTTTTGTAAATATAACTTTTATAATATTTAAAATATTTAACTTTTTGTGCGTTTTTTGCTCTCATTGAAAATGAATGGAAAATCCTTCAAATTCTTCAAATATTTCAACTTTTTGAATCTTACTGCTTCAGCCTATTTTCACCTATAAACGCCAATCAAACTTTAAAACGTAGTGATATCTTTTGGCTATTATGGTATGTTTCAGCTTTTTCATATCTTTCACCATTTTCGTATAGTACGTCTTTAAAATAATTTTGGCTTTTCAAGAAATTCAGCAAATAACATGCGTTGCTATGGTCGTCAAGGAGCCTCTGTTAGAGTGCGCACTCTAGAAATTCAACAAATTCTTCTTCTCCGAACAACTTCTTCTCACTCGCTCAAATTTCACTCTATCCACACAAATTATACATCAAAACGTAGGATTTTTTGTCTGTATTTGGAAAATGTAACCATCATTGGTGTGGGATTTATAGATTTTTCGCAAATCACCTCAGAGCGACACTAACCCGAAACCTTCCCCATTCATTTTCTATGGAGCGGTTTTCAAAAATGACACCTGGAAATCCAAAACATCGCATGTTTTCGCATCGTCGCTACTCCTAAACCGTTTCATGTAGAGGCATGAGACTTTCACACATTCATGTCCCGACCCTTCTGGCGGTCACAAAAGAGAAATTTTGTCGATAAATGTTACAGTTTTGACGCAGGAACAATTTGTTCGGGAGTAGCGTTTTGGGAAAATGCTAAAACAGGATCAGACTTCAATCTCCCCAAATTAGGCACTTTTCTACATCGTCGCTACTCCTAAATCGTTTTATGTACAGGCATGAGACTTTCACACATGAATGTCCCGACCCTTCTGGCACTCATAAAAAAGGAATTTTGTGGATAACTGTTACGGTTTTTCCGCAGGAACAATTTGTTCGGGAGTAGCGAATGTGCAAAATCCTTAAAACGCTTTGGAGCTTCATTCTTCCACATCATCCACTTTTTACATCGTCGCTGTGCCTACACCGATTTTTGTACAAACCTAAAAATGAACTCCATAGTCCTCAAAAGCCTGCTGATACTCAGAGTGAAAGAATTATTTTGATATCTCTTATACTTTTTCAGCTAGAGCGTTTTGTTCCGGAACCTTTTTAGAGGATTTCTGAAATTCGCTATAAATTCCTTTTATATCATAATTTTTTTATGCCTTTATTAAACTTTTTTCAGCAAAAAACGATAGCTTATCTTCTTCCCCTATCCGTTACGAAAAAAAATGCTGAAAAAATTACGTCTCTACCATTTATAGATCAGGAGATATGGAGCGTTGTTTGAGGCAAAGTTCTCCATTATAATCCAATACCAGCCTCTGACACAAAGTCTCTGCACTTCGGTAGACGGCCTGCTGCAGCTGTGTCAGTGAGTTTCCATGATGACGGAACTCTGAGGGCCAGAGGGAGAAGCTCCATTCGGATAGAATGGCAACTTTCAACATCCCCTGCAGTGGCTGTGATTAATGTAGGAGCCTGAAATTCGCACAGTCACTTCCTCTTAACATTTTAAAATTTTCAAGTGACTTTCAGCGATATGTCACTTTTCTGTCCCATTTTGGATGTCACATGCTTTCCTATTGGGCCTGTGCTTCCAACAGGACCTGGCATGATGCCCAGACACGACCCAATTGGCCAATACAGCACCACCCACATGTGGGAAATGGCGCTACTGACCATTTTGGTCAAATGTTGAGTTCTGGGCCCAGATGTGGTGAGGCTGAGTTGCTAAAGGAGGCGGATCTGACCCATGAACTTTGGTCACGTTTGGTGACATTAAGTATTGGCACCCCTTTTTGAGGCACTTCCCATTACGGGATTTGGACCAAACTGACAGAGTACAATCACCTGGTGATAATGAACACAACCTTGTTAGCGGCTAACGGTTAGCATGTTGCTAACCGGAAGTAGCTCTAGGAAGCTCGTACAAACTTCTGCTTCACAGAGTCTGTACTTCCTTTAGAGAGAAAATTTCTAGTTGTTCTTAATCTTCAAATTCTTCAATTTTTTTAAATTTTTCAAATTTTTCAAATTCCTTCAATTTTTTTCAAATTCTCCAAATTTCTTCAAAATTTTCAAATTCTTCAAATTTTTCAAATTCATGAAAATTTTCAAATGTTTCAAATTTTTCAAATTCTTCAAATTTTTCAAATTCTTCAAATTCTTCAAAATTTTTAAATTCTTCAAATTTCTTCAAAATTTTCAAATTCTTAACATTTTTTAAATTCATGAAAATTTTCACTTTTCTTCAAATGTTTCAAATTCTTAAAAATTCTTCTAATTTCTTCCAATTTTTTTCAAATTTTTTGAATTCCTTTAAATTTTTCAGATTTTTCAAATTATTCAAATTTTTTCAAATTTTTCAAATTCTTATATTTTTTTCAAATATTTCAAATTTTACAAATTTCTTCAAAATTTTTTCAAATTCTTAAAATTTTTTCAAATTCTTCTATTTGTTTCAATTCTTCAAACTTTTTCAAATTCTTCAAATTCTTTCAAATTCTTCTATTGGTTTCAATTCTTCAAACTTTTTCAAATTCTTCAAATTTTTACATTTTTTCAAATTCTTCAAATTTTTAAATTTTTTCAAATTCTTCAAATCTGATTTCAATGTTTTCTGCATCTTCTTCTCAAATCATTCTGCAGATTAGCATTCTCACTCGCTGTTGCGTAGGAACAGCTTTTTCTAGTTATTATTATTATTATTCCGTACATTTTTCGACTTCCTACTAGTTCTGCATTTTTCAACCGATTTCAACCATTCTGGTATCAAGACTTTTGGTAATTATAACCTTTTATAATATTTAAAATATTCAACTTTTTGTAACTTTTTTGCTCTCATTCAAATGAATGGAGAATCCTTCAAAATCTTCAAATATTTCAGCTTTTTGACAGCTTACTGCTTCAGCCTACTTTCAGCTAGAAATGCCATTCAACTTTTAAAATGTAGTGATATCTTTCAGCTATTATGGTATAGTTCAGCTTTTTCATATCTTTTACCATTTTCATATAGTACCTCCTTAAAACAATTTTGGCTTTTCAAGAAATTCAGCAAATAACATGCGTTGCTATGGTTGTCAAGGAGCCTCTGTTAGAGTGCGCACTCTAGAAATTCAACAAATTCTTCTTCTCCGAACAACTTCTTCTCACTCACTCAATTTTCAACCTAGCCACATAAATTATACATCAAAACGTAGGAATTTTTGTCTGGATTCGGAAAATGTAACCATCATTGGTGTGGGATTTATAGATTTTTCGCAAATCACCTCAGAGCGACACTAACCCGAAACCTTCCCCATTCATTTCCTATGGAGCGGTTTTCAAAAATGACACCTGGAAATCCAAAACATCATATGTTTTCGCATCGTCGCTACTCCTAAACCGTTTCATGTACAGGCATGAGACTTTCACACATTCATGTCCCAACCCTTCTGGCACTCACAAAAGAGAAATTTTGTCGATAAATGTTACGGTTTTGCCGCAGGAACAATTTGTTCGGGAGTAGCGTTTTGGGAAAATGCTAAAACAGGATCAGACTTCAATCTCCCCAAATGAGGCACTTTTCTACATCGTCGCTACTCCTAAACCGTTTTATGTACAGGCATGAGACTTTCACACATGAATGTCCCGACCCTTCTGGCACTAATAAAAAAGGAATTTTGTGGATAACTGTTACGGTTTTTCCGCAGGAACAATTTGTTCGGGAGTAGCAAATGTGCAAAATCCTTAAAACGCTTTGGAGCTTCATTCTTCCACATCATCCACTTTTTACATCATCGCTGTGCCTACACCGATTTTTGTACAAACCTAAAAATGAACTCCATAGTCCTCAAAAGCCTGCTGATACGCAGAGTGAAAGAATTATTTTGATATCTCTTATACTTTTTCAGCTAGAGCGATTTGTTCGGGAACCTTTTTAGAGGATTTCTGAAAATCCATAAAAATCGCCTTTATATCATAATTTTTTATGCCTTTATTAAACTTTTCCAGTAAAAACCGATAGTTTTTCTTGTTCTCCTATCCGTTACGAACTAAACGCTAAAAAAATTACGTCTCTACCATATACGGATCAGATGATATGGAGCGTTGCGCGAGGCAAAGTTCTCCATTATAACCCAATAGGCAGACTCTGACGGTAAGTGTCTGCACTTCGTTAGACTGGCCTGCTGCAGCTGTGTCAGTGAGTTTCCATGACGACGGAACTCTGAGGACCAGAGGGAGAATCTCCATTGAGATACAATGGCAACTTTCGACGCCCGCTGCAGTTGCTGTGAGTAATGTAGCAATCTGAAATTCGCACAGTCACTTCCTCTTGACATTTTAAAATTTTCAAGTGACTTTCAGCGATATGTCACTTTTCTGTCCCATTTTGGATGTCACATGCTTTCCTATTGGGCCTTTGCTTCCAACAGGACCTGGCATGAAGCCCAGACACGACCCAATTGGCCAATACAGCACCACCCACCTGTGGGAAATGGCGCTACTGACCATTTTGGTCAAATGTTGAGTTCTTGGCCCAGATGTGGTGAGGCTGAGTTGCTAAAGGAGGCCAATCTGACCCATGAACTTTGGTCACGTTTGGTGACATTAAGTATTGGCACCCCTTTTTGAAGCACTTCCCAGTACAGGATTTGGACCAAACTGACAGAGTACAATCACCCGGTGATACTGAACACAACCATGCTAGCGGCTAGAAGTAGCTTTAGAAAGGTCCTACCAACTTCTGCTTAGCCGGGGTTGTTCTGCCTTTACAGACAAATAGAGGGCTACAGCTGTGAGGGAGTCTCCATGACAACCCTTTTAGCCAGAGGCTTCTAGGAGGTCCATTGACTTAACATGGCACCTTTCGAAGGCTACTGTGGGTGCTGTGAAGACCGTAGGAAGCTGAAATTCGCAGTGTTACTCCCTGTTAGTATTTTTGACGGTACCACGAGGCAGGCGCCTTGCTAAATTTCTTCAGAATTTTTTTAGTTGTTCTTAATCTTCAAATTCTTCAATTTTTTAAAATTTTCAAATTTTTCAAATTCCTTCAAATTTGTTCAAATTCTCCAAATTTCTTCAAAATTTCTAAATTCTTCAAATTTGTCAAATTCTTCAAATTTTTCAAATTCCTTCAAATTTTTTGAAAATTTTCAAATATTTCAAATTTCTTCAAATTCTTCAAATTTTTCAAATTCCTTCAAATTTTTTCAAATTCTCCATATTTCTTCAAATTTTTCAAATTCTTCAAATTTCTTCAAACTCTTCAAATTCCTTCAAATTCTATTTCTTTCAATTCTTCAAACTTTTTCAAATTCTTCAAATCCCTTCAAATTTTTACATTTTTTCAAATTCTTCAAATCTGATTTCAATGTTTTCTGCATCTTCTGCTCAATCATTCTGCAGATTAGCATTCTCACTGCTGTTTCGCAGGAACAGCCTTTTCTAGTTTCAGGTGTATTTTGTGTCAGATTTTTCCTTGGTGTTCCTTTTGGCCGCTGGGATATTCTGTTTTTAAGGTCCAGTGTTGACCATGAAAGAGCTTTAATGTGACAATATTGTAATTTGTGAAAAGCTTCTATGTGCAGCTGTGGTGGGAGAAATGGCTAAAGTAAAACATTTTAAATTAATTTTAATTTTGCAATCAATTTTTCAAACAAAAAAAATTGACATGTTAGTATGAGATATACCAGTGCAACTTTAGGCACTATGTGGCTAAAAACATTGGTTATTTAAGGTTGTTTGAACGTATCATGATATATATCGTGATATATATCGCGTAATGTAATATTAGTATTTCTTTATATCGCCCACCCCTAGTTGAAGTGCAAATAAAGCCAAATGTCTCTTCTTGTGCGCTCACCTATGTGGCTTTACACAGTGGGGGGAGAGGGGGGGGGGGGCTTACTCCAAGGGTTGAAGATGTCAGTGACAGTCGTACACACTGGGAGACAAACATAGTTGTGGACTGTTTCAGAGAACAATGAAAGCTAACCTATTACTTAGAGGTTAGGAACTGAACAGCAGACAAACCAAGGCTGTTCAACCATGCTGCTTATCTGGGCTGTTTTTCACACAATGTTTCTGATCTTCTCTGATTTATTTAGTTTTTACAAAGAAGTCATTTACGGCCCAAATTACCATCAGCAGTGGACCAGAAGTGGCCCACAGACCATCTGTTCAATAGCCCTGACCTAAAGAGTGATTTTCTAAAGAGGTGAATTATGGGTAACAGCCCAATAAGTGAAGAGCTGTTTAAAGTTTAAAATGTGTCTCTGGATGATTGTATCTTTCTAAAAGATCAAAATCTCTAAATACCAAAAGCTGCAGCAGAGCTGACCTGAATGAGCTGAAGATTTAGAAATCTGATGGTTGAAATAGTCCAAAGTATGAAGGAAGTAGTTAAAGGTCCAAAAACGTCCAGAACCGACTGAATAATGAAGAATAAACCGGACGACAATAATGCTGAATCAGCATCAGTCAATGAAGACATCTGGACTCACCGAGCCTTTCTGCAGTTCCTCACAGCTGGAACCAGTCTCCGTCGTCCCCATTCTGATGTGTTGTACTTCTCCAGGTCCAACTCATCCAGAACCTCCTCTGACATCTGCAGCATGTAGGCCAGAGCTGAGCACTGGATCTCTGAGAGCTTCTCTGATCTGTTCTCTGATTTCAGGAACTGTTGGATCTCCTGATAAACTGAGAGGTCATGTATCTCCATCAGACAGTGGAAGATGTTGATGGTTCTGTCAGGAGAGATTCCACCATAGTTCATCTCCTTCAGGTTGTTGATGACTCTCTGGATGGTTCCTGGACTGTCCTCTGTCTGACCCAGCAGGCCTCCTAAGAGTCTCTGGTTGGACTCCACAGAGAGGCCATGAAGGAAGCGAGCAAACAGGTCCAGGTGGCCATTTTCACTTCTGAGGGATTTATTCATGATTCTCTTCAGGAAGTCATCCAGAGATGTTTCACTGTATTTATCTCCCAGGAAGTTCTTCACCACCTGTGTGTTCCTGCTGGTGAAGCAGTGGAACATGTAGACTGCAGCCAGAAACTCCTGAATGCTCAGATGAACAAAGCAGTAGACTGCTTTCTGGAAGATCACGCTCTCTCTCTTGAAGATCTCTGTACAAACTCCTGAGTACACTGAGGCCTCTGTGACATCCAGACCACACTGCTCCAGGTCTTCTTGGTAGAACATGATGTTTCCTTTCTCCAGATGTTCAAACGCCAGCCTCCCCAGCTTCAGGAGAACTTCCCTGTCAGCCTCCATCAGCTCCTGTGGACTCCTCCCATGTCCTCCATGGTACTTGTTCTTCTTCCTCCTGGTCTGGACCAGCAGGAAGTGAGAGTACATGTCAGTCATGGTCTTGGGCAGCTCTCCTCTCTGCTCTGTGGTCAACATGTTCTCCAGAACCGTAGCAGTGATCCAGCAGAAGACTGGGATTCCACACATGATGTGGAGGCTCCTGGAGGTCTTGATGTGGGAGATGATTCTGCTGGACAGCTCTTCATCACTGAACCTCCTCCTGAAGTACTCCTCCTTCTGGGCGTCGCTGAAGCCTCGTACCTCTGTTACCCTGGCAACACATGAAGGAGGGATCTGATTGGCCGCTGCAGGTCTGGAGGTGATCCAGACCAGAGCCGAGGGAAGCAGGTTCCCCTTGATGAGGTTTGTCAGCAGAACGTCGACTGATGACTTCTGTGTGACGTCAGAAACCAGCCGACTGTGCTTGAAGTCCAGAGAAAGTCTGCTTTCATCCAGGCCGTCAAAGATGAAGAGAAGTTTGTGGCGAGCCAGCTGCTCTGCTGGGAGCTTCTGGAGGGTTGGATGGAAAACATGGAGCAGCGTGAGAAGACTGTGCTGCTCACCTCTGATCAGGTTCAGCTCCCTGAACGACAGCAGAACCACCACACGGACATCTTGGTTCTCCAAGCCCTCGGCCCAGTCCAGAGTGAACTTCTGCACTGAGAAGGTTTTTCCAACACCAGCCACGCCGTTGGTCAGAACCACTCTGATGGCTCCATGTTGGTCAGGTGAGGCTTTAAAGATGTTGTGGCACCTGATTGGAGAGTCATGGAGGTTCTGGATCCTGGAAGCTCTCTCCAGCTGCTTCACCTCATGTTGGGTATTAACCTCTTCACTCTGTCCCTCTGTGATGTAGAGATCAGTGTAGATCCTGTTGAGGAGGGTTCTACTTCCTGGTTCATCACTTCCTTCAGTCACACATTCACATCTCCTCCTCAGACTGATCTTATGTTCCTCTAGAACCTCCTGCAGACCAACATCTGCTGGAACAGAGAAGAAGAGACAACTGAAGGAAAAACCTGATTTAGTGATGAAGTTGGAGCAGAAACATCTGGAACATCAAGAGGTGTCATCATTAGAAGGTCTCTTAGTTCACATGATGTGATGCTAACCAATCGGATCCATCCTTAGAAGCAGAACCTTGTTAGATGGTCAGACAGCAGAGTTCTGCCTCTGCTTTGTGGCCAGTATCTGTTCACTGGCAGGATCTGATTCACAAAGCAGATCAGATGAAGAAATGCTGACAGAAACATGCAGCAGCTTTCAGCAACATCAACAATTTAGCATCATGTCACCATTGTCCTCATTTCTCTGCTTCTATCTGACCTTCTCCCACAAACACAGCAGCTACAGAAGAGACAGAGAGACAGAAAATGGTTCCTGGCAGCATTTTCAGCCTTAATGAAGGAAATCTGGAGGAAATGCTCTAATCTGCCAGAGAAACAGCTCCTTGGATCAGGTAGTGTTCACATTTCAGATGCTTTTCTCCCTCAGAGACTGGATCGGATGTTTTTAGAGAATAATTACAGATCAGAAATGACATGGGACTGATTTGGTCCTTTAGAAGTAAACAACAGATAGAAATATTCCATGTTTCTACAAATATATCTGCTGTAATCTGGGATCTATTGTCAGAGGAAATAAAGCTTTCTGTCTCTCAGACTTTCCTTCCCTCTTTCTGTAAAGCAGCAGTGCAGCAGGTTGTTTTCTCCACCTTTTTGTTTCCATCAAAATGAGCCGCAGCTTTAAGGAGATGTTCAGTTTAAATGCATTTAGCACAAAGGGCTGAAAACAGAACCACTTCAAAGCAAACCCAATAGGTTGTTGGGTTGAACACAGACGTTACATTTACAGCAGCTGGAAATCCAGAGATTCAGGGGAAATAATCGATCCCAGAAAGACTTTAAACACTTAGATTCCCAAATGCTAACTAAAGACGAGGAATTAGTCCAACAGAGACGATAGAAGGAAGTTCTGATTGGAGATGTTCAGTCTCACCTGGAGCACAGCTGCTCTGATTGGCTGCCAGCAGTCCAGGTCCTGGTCTGAAGAATTAAAACAAAAGTAATCACACCCCTTCTCCTTCCTTTAGATCTTAACATAAATGGTCTTCCAAATTCATGCTTTACTTACCAGTTTATAAAACTCTAAGGTCCATTTTTAAACAAATGAATGAATATGCTTCTAAACATATATTTACACATTTACATGCCAACAATTCTCCCTACAGCCAATGTGACTAAGACCATTGTACATATGTGTATAACCAGGCCCAATGTTTCTGCAGTGAATACTACTGGTTTATTGACTAACAGCTGATGATCATGGAGCTTTAAGTTAAGTTAAAGTTCTAAACTAATTTACTTTCACTTTATAAACTGAAGACTGAGTAAATATTATGTTTTATATCTCTGTAGAATCACAAGGATCAGTTAGAAACTGGGTTCTTACTCTGAGTCTGAGGGTCCAGGTTCTTCACTGAAGTCTGGATTGTTTCCTTTGGACCAGTCACTCCTGATAGATGGAGAGCTGGATCCTGGAGGTTCTTCTCTGTTCTCCATCTTCTGGAGTTCAGTCAGCCTGAGAGAGAAACCAGAACCAGTCAGTTCCCAGTGGTTCAGGTCCAGTCAGTGTTCTGTAGAGCAGAAAGCTGGTTCCCATCATGTGTGTAGAGGACCAGAGGAACCTGAGTTCAGCAGGTACCATCTGGGTCTGGATTGTCCTCTCCTTCACTACTTCATGCACCTCCTGATGTCTGCTGGGTGATCTCCTCAGAACCATCTGGAGAAGTTCTGGTTTCTTCAGAGAATGAAGCTAAAACTGAGGGTGAAACCTTTTCAGGTCTGAACTGGAATCCTGTTCCAGGTCTGTAGAAACATCCAGAGTGAATGAAGGAGGGAACATTTCCTCTGAAGTTCTGATGTGTTGGTTCTGAACACAGCGGCCCGTAAAGAGGAACAAAGATGCTGCTGCTTCACTGCTAAAAGGAACTAAAAGGAAGTAAAACTGTATTGAAATGAGTGTTTTTGCCCTTGATCTGAGCAGCTAAATAGGATTATCTGCCAACTGAATATGATTTAGCACTTAATATAGGATCAACTTATCTCCATCATCTTATTTCAAGGTCAGTATATCTAATTATCTTATTTCAAGGTCAGTATATGTAATAACACAGCAGCAGCATCAACGGGGGTTTCTCCCTGCAGCCTCCCTGGAGACACCAGTCTGTTGGCGGGTCTCTGCCGCCCCGGCAAGTCCCAGCAGAATTAGCATCGGCTCCTCATCCTCAAGAACTGACTGCACACATGAAGCTTGGAGGTGTACTTTCTGCCTAAAAACATTTTAAAACTACATTTTTCATAAATTAAGGCTACAAAATCCATAGGTTAATAAACTAGTCAACTCATTACTGCTCCTTACTCCACCCTTGTGGTGGACAGTGTTTCTGGCTCCAGCCAACCCCGTTCCCTCAACAAGCCCCGAGTTCTGGGTCAGCTGAGGCACCAGAGCCCCAGAAAGTGAAATTAGTCGGTAAATGTGAATGAAAAGCTACCAGGGATCTGAAAGCTCCAGGCTTTTCAGTGGCAATAGAAAAGAGGCTACACATACAAACATACACATGAATATACACACAGCTAAACAAACATGGCTCTCATTTATTATATACAACAGACTGAAACACATGAGCCATAAATTATTCAGGGCCTCCTTAATTAAACACAGTTTTAGCTAAATATAGAAATGCTGGACATTTCTACACTGAGTCTCATCCACAGTTTCACTCCACAGATGGAAACAAAAAGTTTCCAGAGTTCTTCAAACACTAAAGAATCTTAAGATTTCCATATGAGATCATAGCCTCCATCTCTGTCTAAAAACCTCTTTTTATCAGTTCCTCCACATTTTCTGCTGACAACCCAAGCTCAAGATTTTATTTCCCAGAGCAGGTCCAACTCTGACAGAAACAGAAATGATTACAGGCCTGTATTGAACACAGGGACTGGAAAGTGTCCACAGAGGACGCTGATCTGGAAGATTTCCCATCATCTGTGTTGTCCTATAGTCACTTCTGCACTGATGCAGTCCTACCCACAGAGACAGTCAGAGTTTTTCCTAAACAGAAACCATGTGAGGACGATGCAGGCTGAAGGCAGGAAGCGCGGTTCCTGTATCCACAGAGCATGACCTGCAGTGTGGATGCAGATCAGGAGACAGACTGGCCTACAGCAGGGCTACAAGTGAACTGAAGAAATGCACCTTAAGAGTCAAAGAAGGGAGAAATGTTCTTTTTCTTTTGGTATAAGACATAAACCATATTAGTATAATAGCTCAGCGCTCAGGAAGCATCACTAAAAAGTCTGTTCCTGTTCTCAGGAACTCTGATAAACAGTTTTATGGTTGGCTGCTGGAACCAGAGTCAGGACAGGAATCAGCAACACAACCTTTGTTTCTGCAGAGATCTGAGTGTCCTTGTTCCTCCACAGCCAGAAACCATCATTCTAAACACATTTATAGCTGCTGACACCAAACACTGAACACAGCTGCTGACACAGCTAGAAAGTACTCTCTGGAACAAAGACCTGGGTGTCAACAGAGGAGCAAACTGAACTCTGACTTCCCAAAGTAAACTCAGTGAGCAGAAGAAAAGTTAGAATAAAATGATTTTACCTTTAATTCTGACACAGACGTGTTTCTTCTTCAGAGACTAAATGGACCCTGAGCTTCTCTTCCTGCTGAGAGTGAACATGAGAAACAGGAAGTGCTCAGCCTGCCCCCCCCCCCCCCCCCCCCCCCCAGATCCATTTACAGGAAAGCAGGTGGTTTGTCTGTAGTCTGTTAGCAGACAAGGGATCTTCCTGGCCGCTGGGATGATGGCGGACCGAAAACGCAGCTTCCTTTAAGCTCTAATGCACTACTTCCCATTTGATAGTTAAGACCTCTGTTTTTGAGCTCCCAAAAGGTTACAAAACTTATCTATACAGTTTATTTCTTTCCAGTTTATTTCTCTTTACCAATCTTCAAACAACAAAAGATATGAAACTAGAAAAAGCTGATACTGTGGCCAAGCCAGCGACAGCCTCCAAGACGTGCTCTCCAGTCCCTGACCACGAGTATGCTATGGAGACTTTGCTGCCAACAACCAAAAGGAAATCTGCCCCGACGCCTATTAAAACACCGACACCACCCAGCAAGGTAATTGTGTCCCAAAATGAGGAAGTCATCAACCCGATGGTGGAAGCCATTAACAAGTTAACAGACAAGATCGATAACTTCAGCGTACAGCTAGGTGACAACATGATAATGGTTGCTAACATCTCTAAGCTAGCCGAAATGAACACAGCTGACATAAAAGACTGCAAAACGAAACTATCTGACTTGGAAAAAGAGGTTCCTGCGCTCATCAAAAAAAGGAAAGATTGATGGAACTAGAATGCTATAAACGCCGCTGGAATTTAAAAATTCAGGGCTTAAGAGAAAAAAATAACGAAGATACCCGCAAAGAAGTTATCTACATCTTAACCAAAATAGCACGGCACTGGGCCTCGTCCATTGGCAACGCAGTGGACATCGCGCATCGTCTGGGGAAAAAAGAAGACAGAAGACATCGGCAAATACTTATTCAGTTCAGCATGCGACAATACAGAGATGCCTTCTGGAAACTCCCTAAAGACTCCAAGAAAGAGCTGGGCATCCACTTCAAGCAAGATCTCTGCAAACTGGATCGGGAGGCAAGAGCTGCAGTCTGGCCCAAAATGGAGTGAGCCAGGAACGAGGGAAAAAGTGTCTACTACCGAGGGCATGTCGGCTACATCAGCGGTGTTCGGGTATTCCCTGATTGACTGAAGATCCAGTGCTAGTGGTCAGTAACCACACACTATTGCTCAAGAACACAAGGTGCTAGATTATGGTTCAAGGAAAGTTGCATTCTTTTATTTCTAAAATTCCTTTTGGTTAAATAGGCCAATTTCAATAAATAGGGCTATTTAAAAAAGGCAAAGTTAATTATTCAGAGATTTGCTAAATCTTTTTGATAAATACATTCTAATCTTGTTATTTGGTTAGAGGTCAGTTACTCTGTTCTGAACTCAGTTTAAGGGAGTTAGTGTTTCATTCGTTCCTTTTCCTAAACACTAGAGGTTTAATTACCTTCTTCCTATTTTTTCTGGTGCTTCCCTTTTATGTCTGTGTTTATTTCTAACTTTAACAGTGTGTCTTTAAATGTTAGCGGTTTGAGAGATAGTATTAAAAGAAAATTAATATTTCTTTTTTGTAAAAATGCTAAAGCTAACTGCATATTTTTACAAGAAACACTCTATTGAGGCAGATGAGAACTTCTGGTCTAATCAATGAAGGGAAAAATAAATTTGTCTCATGGTACTAATAAATATGCTGGTGTTGCTTTACTATTTCACAATTTTCAGAATAAACTAGAAACTCATAGGAAAGACACCCAGGGCCACTGGATTATTTGTGTGCTCAAAATGGAAACTAGTTTTCTGATTCTCTGTAACGTCTATGGTTACAACAGTGTTTCTCAGAATAAACGCTTATTGTCTGAATTAACAAGTAATTTAAAAGAACTAGCTCACAAAAATTTCACAAACAATTTCATATTGGGAGGAGATTTCAATATAGTGTATAATGAATGGTCTGATAGATCACCCTCTAAATCCCAATCTCATCATATAAATGTGGTTTTACAAAACTTTTGCTTAGACCTTAATCTGCTGGATCCTTGGAGAGAAGCAAATCAGCGCGGTCAGTCCTTCTCCTGGTTTAAATCTGATGGCTCAGCAAAGTCCCGTATCGACTTCTGGCTAATTTCAGGAAATCTGATGCAAAATAGTGTTAATGCTGGAATTTCACCTGCACCTTTATCTGATCACTGCCTGATACAACTCACTATCACAACTCAACTGAAAAAGTATCACAACTCAATTGAAATAATCCCATAACAAAGGTTACTGGAAGTTTAACTCAACCCTGCTTAACAATGAAAGGTTTAATAACGAAATCCTGGAGCATCTCAATTTAATTTGTAGTGATAAAAATCTGAATTCTTACACAAAAAAATGGGATTTTTTTTAAATTGAAAGTCCGCCAAATCTCAATGAAATACAGTAAATTAATAGCTATTCAAAACAAGGAAAAGGAATTAGAAATCATTCAAGAACTTAGTCACATCTGCTCTAAACCTTTTTTTAATGATGATGACAAAAAAATTCTACAGTCTGAGTTAGATTTTTTTTATACTAAAAAAGCCAAAGGAGCATATCTGAGGTCCGGTGCTCAGTGGATTGAAGATGGTGAGAAAAGAACTGCATATTTCTGTAGACTAGAAAAAAATTAGACAAGAAAGAAATGCGATAAATTGCTTGCAAATTAATGATAAACCATGCACTTACACAAAATTAATATTCAAAGAAAATTTCACCTTTTATAGCAATTTATAATATTCTTCCACATACGATAACTCAATGACAGAAACATTCTATCATTCTGTTCAACATTTGATTCCAAAGATGGATGACAATTTTAAACAGATTTATGAGGCAGACATCACCATAGAGGAATTGGATAAAGCTTTGGGAGCTTTATCCAAGGACAAAGCTCCGGGCTGCGATGACTTAACGAGTAACTTTTATAAACATTTTTGGGTTCACATCAGAACCCTTGTGTTTGGACTGCTTACAGAACTATTACAAAACGGCTGTTTAACCCACACTATGAAACAAGGTGTCATCACGCTCATTCCTAAACCCGGTAAAGATCCAACTCTTCTTGTTAATTTAAGACCGATAACACCGTTAAATAATGATTACAAGCTTCTGACACGCATCTTTGCTAACAGATTAAAATCAGGCATATGCAAAATTATTTCTGACACTCAATCTGGATTTATAAAAATGACGCTCTATACATAACATTCGCCCTATTTTGGACTTAGACCGCCATGTTGAACCAGGCCCAATATGGCGGTCTTCTGCCGGACCCATTGAGATGTGACAGGGAATGCAGTCAGAGTCCAGGAGGAATTACACTCTGATAAGGACGAGGTTGAAGGAGCACCATGGAAAGCCAGATGGAGCTTGGCTACCATGGTGGAGAAGAGATGGAGGTGGGTTGAATCAGGGTCATCTGAGTCCTAATCAGACATTGGGCAACCACTGCTTGAGCTTTGGCTGGGTAGCAGGCTGAGACGTGATTTGAAGACCTTTAAGATGAACTCTGGATGCTGATTGGGCTTCGTGGAGGTCTGGTTCAAAGCTGATTGGCTTGTGTGGGAGGCGGATGAGCCTCTGATTGGATGAATGTAAGTAATTCAGTTTCTTCAATTGAACTTCCGCTCAAGCTTCATTTAAATAAA
The DNA here is from genome assembly GCF_011125445.2 of Fundulus heteroclitus. Taxonomy (NCBI): domain Eukaryota; kingdom Metazoa; phylum Chordata; class Actinopteri; order Cyprinodontiformes; family Fundulidae; genus Fundulus; species Fundulus heteroclitus. The sequence goes on along the minus strand of NW_023396703.1, from coordinate 73,773 downwards.
TGGTCACACAGAGATTTATCTATTCTGGGAAGAATATTTCTCACCAAAATGGAAAGTATATTAGACTTATCTACCCTGCATATACATTAGGAATACCCAATTTAGCAATCAAATCTATCAACAGAATGAATTTTGACTTTATATGGAAACAGAAAACTCACTATATCAGAAAAGGTAATTTAATTAAACAGTTTAAAGATGGAGGACTGCAAGCTATTGAATTTGACAGTTTGAACGGCACTTTAAAAATAAATTGGCTCTGGTCGTTTTTAACAAATCAAAATAAATTATGGTTCCATATTCCATGCAAAATATTTTCAAATCTGGGCAGAGTTAGTTTTCTTCTTAGATGTAACTTTGACGTTAAAAAACTGCCTGTTAAACTTTCCTTCTTTCACCAGCAAGTCTCATTATATTGGAGATTGATCTATAAATATAACTATAGCCCACACAATACTCCCTTGTGGAATTGCCGTTCCATAAAAATGAATAATAAATCAATCGTTGCACATACTTGGCTAGAACAAGGTGTTTGGTCTGTGATGCGTTCATTAAATAATGAGGAGCTGATGTGGCCGTCATTAAAGAACAGAACCCATGAACGGACCATGGAGCAGAACCTTAGAACCAGAACAAAGCTGAAACCAATGAGACGCTGAAGATCAACCAGTTAATGTTCTAGATGTTATATCTCTGTGGAGTCACATGGATCAGTTAGAAACTGGGTTCTTACTCTGAGTCTGAGGGTCCAGGTTCTTCACTGAAGCCTGGATGGTAATCTTTGGACCGGTCAGTCCTCATAGACGGACAGCTGGATCCTGGAGGTTCTGCTCTTTTCCTCTTTCGATGACTGTTCTCCATCTTCTGGACTTCAGTCAGTCTGAGAGAAACCAGAACCAGTCAGTTCCCAGTGGTTCAGGTCCAATAAAAGTCCTGTAAAGCCGAAAGCTTACTCCATCTGGATTTACCTAAGTACGGTTTTATACACTTGACGTTTTCTGTGTGCCACAACTTTTTCAATTTCTCACCACCGCCAACTTTTAACATAACTTCACTCTTTTTAAAACTACATTTTTCATAAATGAAGGGTTTGTAAACTAGTCAACTCCTTACTCCTCCTTACTCCACCCTTGTGGTGGACAGTGTTTCTGGCTCCAGCCAACCCCGTTCCCTTAACAAGCCCCGAGTACTGGGTCAGCTGAGGGACCAAAGCCCCAGAAAGTGAAATTAGTCGGTAAATGTGAATGGAAAAGCAACCAGGGATCTGAAAGCTCCAGGCTTTTCAGTGGCAACAGAAAAGAGGTTATACATGCAAACATACACATGAATATATACACAGCAAAACAAACATCCCTCTCATTTATTATATACAACAGACTGAAACACATGAGCCATAAATTAGTCAGGGCACCCTTAATTAAACACAGTTTTAGCTAAATATAGAAATGCTGGACATTTCTACACTGAGTCTCATCCACAGTTTCACTCCACAGATGGAAACAAAAAGTTTCCAGAGTTCTTCTAACAATAAAGAATCTTAAGATTTCCATATGAGATCATAGCCTCCATCTCTATCTAAAAACCTCTTTTTATCAGTTCCTCCACATTTTCTGCTGGCAACCCTTTGCTTAAGATTTTATTTAGCAGACCAGGTCCAACTCTGACAGAAACAGAAATGATTACAGGCCTGTATTGAACACAGGGACTGGAAAGTGTCCACAGAGGACGCTGATCTGGAAGATTTCCCATCATCTGTGTTGTCCTATAGTCACTTCTGCGCTGATGCAGTCCTACCCACAGAGACAGTCAGAGTTTTTCCTAAACAGAAAGCATGTGTGGACGATGCAGGCTGGAGGCAGGAAGCGCGGTTCCTGTATCCACAGAGCATGACCTGCAGTGTGGATGCAGATCAGGAGACAGACTGGCCTACAGCAGGGCTAGAAGTGAACTGAAGAAATGCACCTTAAGAGTCAAAGAAGGGAGAAATGTTCTTTTTCTTTTGGTAAAGACATAAACTATATTAGTATAATAGCTCAGCGCTCAGGAAGCATCACTAAAAAGTCTGTTCCTGTTCTCAGGAACTCTGATAAACAGTTTTATGGTTGGCTGCTGGAACCAGAGTCAGGACAGAAATCAGCACAACAACCTTTGTTTCTGCAGAGATCTGAGTGTCCTTGTTCCTCCACAGCCAAAAACCATCATTCTAAACACATTTATAGCTGCTGACACCAAACACTGAACACAGCTGCTGACACAGGTAGAAAGTACTCTCTGGAACAAAGACCTGGGTGTCAACAGAGGAGCAAACTGAACTCTGACTTCCCAAAGTAAACTCAGTGAGCAGAAGAAAAGTTAGAATAAAATGATTTTACCTTTAATTCTGACACAGACGTGTTTCTTCTTCAGAGACTAAATGGACCCTGAGCTTCTCTTCCTGCTGAGAGTGAACATGAGAAACAGGAAGTGCTCAGCCTGCCCCCCCCAGATCCATTTACAGGAAAGCAGGTGGTTTGTCTGTAGTCTGTTAGCAGACAAGGGATCTTCCTGGCCGCTGGGATGATGGCGGACCGAAAACGCAGCTTCCTTTAAGCTCTAATGCACTACTTCCCATTTGATAGTTAAGACCTCTGTTTTTGAGCTCCCAAAAGGTTACAAAACTTATCTATACAGTTTATTTCTTTCCAGTTTATTTCTCTTTACCAATCTTCAAACAACAAAAGATATGAAACTAGAAAAAGCTGATACTGTGGCCAAGCCAGCGACAGCCTCCAAGACGTGCTCTCCAGTCCCTGACCACGAGTATGCTATGGAGACTTTGCTGCCAACAACCAAAAGGAAATCTGCCCCGACGCCTATTAAAACACCGACACCTCCCAGCAAGGTAATTGTGTCCCAAAATGAGGAAGTCATCAACCCGATGGTGGAAGCCATTAACAAGTTAACAGACAAGATCGATAACTTCAGCGTACAGCTAGGTGACAACATGATAATGGTTGCTAACATCTCTAAGCTAGCCGAAATGAACACAGCTGACATAAAAGACTGCAAAACCAAACTATCTGACATGGAAAAAGAGGTTCCTGCGCTCATCAAAAAAAGGAAAGATTGATGGAACTAGAATGCTATAAACGCCGCTGGAATTTAAAAATTCAGGGCTTAAGAGAAAAAAATAACGAAGATACCCGCAAAGAAGTTATCGACATCTTAACCAAAATAGCACGGCACTGGGCCTCGTCCATTGGCAACGCAGTGGACATCGCGCATCGTCTGGGGAAAAAAGAAGACAGAAGACATCGGCAAATACTTATTCAGTTCAGCATGCGACAATACAGAGATGCCTTCTGGAAACTCCCTAAAGACTCCAAGAAGGAGCTGGGCATCCACTTCAAGCAAGATCTCTGCAAACTGGATCGGGAGGCAAGAGCTGCAGTCTGGCCCAAAATGGAGTGAGCCAGGAACGAGGGGAAAAGTGTCTACTACCGAGGGCATGTCGGCTACATCAGCGGTGTTCGGGTATTCCCTGATTGACTGAAGATCCAGTGCTAGTGGTCAGTAACCACACACTATTGCTCAAGAACACAAGGTGCTAGATTATGGTTCAAGGAAAGTTGCATTCTTTTATTTCTAAAATTCCTTTTGGTTAAATAGGCCAATTTCAATAAATAGGGCTATTTAAAAAAGGCAAAGTTAATTATTCAGAGATTTGCTAAATCTTTTTGATAAATACATTCTAATCATGTTATTTGGTTAGAGGTCAGTTACTCTGTTCTGAACTCAGTTTAAGGGAGTTAGTGTTTCATTCGTTCCTTTTCCTAAACACTAGAGGTTTAATTACCTTCTTCCTATTTTTTCTGGTGCTTCCCTTTTATGTCTGTGTTTATTTCTAACTTTAACAGTGTGTCTTTAAATGTTAGCGGTTTGAGAGATAGTATTAAAAGAAAATTAATATTTCTTTTTTGTAAAAATGCTAAAGCTAACTGCATATTTTTACAAGAAACACTCTATTGAGGCAGATGAGAACTTCTGGTCTAATCAATGAAGGGAAAAATAAATTTGTCTCATGGTACTAATAAATATGCTGGTGTTGCTTTACTATTTCACAATTTTCAGAATAAACTAGAAACTCATAGGAAAGACACCCAGGGCCACTGGATTATTTGTGTGCTCAAAATGGAAACTAGTTTTCTGATTCTCTGTAACGTCTATGGTTACAACAGTGTTTCTCAGAATAAACGCTTATTGTCTGAATTAACAAGTAATTTAAAAGAACTAGCTCACAAAAATTTCACAAACAATTTCATATTGGGAGGAGATTTCAATATAGTGTATAATGAATGGTCTGATAGATCACCCTCTAAATCCCAATCTCATCATATAAATGTGGTTTTACAAAACTTTTGCTTAGACCTTAATCTGCTGGATCCTTGGAGAGAAGCAAATCAGCGCGGTCAGTCCTTCTCCTGGTTTAAATCTGATGGCTCAGCAAAGTCCCGTATCGACTTCTGGCTAATTTCAGGAAATCTGATGCAAAATAGTGTTAATGCTGGAATTTCACCTGCACCTTTATCTGATCACTGCCTGATACAACTCACTATCACAACTCAACTGAAAAAGTATCACAACTCAATTGAAATAATCCCATAACAAAGGTTACTGGAAGTTTAACTCAACCCTGCTTAACAATGAAAGGTTTAATAACGAAATCCTGGAGCATCTCAATTTAATTTGTAGTGATAAAAATCTGAATTCTTACACAAAAAAATGGGAATTTTTTTAAATTGAAAGTCCGCCAAATCTCAATGAAATACAGTAAATTAATAGCTATTCAAAACAAGGAAAAGGAATTAGAAATCATTCAAGAACTTAGTCACATCTGCTCTAAACCTTTTTTTAATGATGATGACAAAAAAATTCTACAGTCTGAGTTAGATTTTTTTTATACTAAAAAAGCCAAAGGAGCATATCTGAGGTCCGGTGCTCAGTGGATTGAAGATGGTGAGAAAAGAACTGCATATTTCTGTAGACTAGAAAAAAATTAGACAAGAAAGAAATGCGATAAATTGCTTGCAAATTAATGATAAACCATGCACTTACACAAAATTAATATTAAAAGAAAATTTCACCTTTTATAGCAATTTATAATATTCTTCCACATACGATAACTCAATGACAGAAACATTCTATCATTCTGTTCAACATTTGATTCCAAAGATGGATGACAATTTTAAACAGATTTGTGAGGCAGACATCACCATAGAGGAATTGGATAAAGCTTTGGGAGCTTTATCCAAGGACAAAGCTCCGGGCTGCGATGACTTAACGAGTAACTTTTATAAACATTTTTGGGTTCACATCAGAACCCTTGTGTTTGGACTGCTTACAGAACTATTACAAAACGGCTGTTTAACCCACACTATGAAACAAGGTGTCATCACGCTCATTCCTAAACCCGGTAAAGATCCAACTCTTCTTGTTAATTTAAGACCGATAACACCGTTAAATAATGATTACAAGCTTCTGACACGCATCTTTGCTAACAGATTAAAATCAGGCATATGCAAAATTATTTCTGACACTCAATCTGGATTTATAAAAATGACGCTCTATACATAACATTCGCCCTATTTTGGACTTAGACCGCCATGTTGAACCAGGCCCAATATGGCGGTCTTCTGCCGGACCCATTGAGATGTGACAGGGAATGCAGTCAGAGTCCAGGAGGAATTACACTCTGATAAGGACGAGGTTGAAGGAGCACCATGGAAAGCCAGATGGAGCTTGGCTACCATGGTGGAGAAGAGATGGAGGTGGGTTGAATCAGGGTCATCTGAGTCCTAATCAGACATTGGGCAACCACTGCTTGAGCTTTGGCTGGTTAGCAGGCTGAGACGTGATTTGAAGACCTTTAAGATGAACTCTGGATGCTGATTGGGCTTCGTGGAGGTCTGGTTCAAAGCTGATTGGCTTGTGTGGGAGGCGGATGAGCCTCTGATTGGATGAATGTAAGTAATTCATTTTCTTCAATTGAACTTCCGATCAAGCTTCATTTAAATAAATGGTCACACAGAGATTTATCTATTCTGGGAAGAATATTTCTCACCAAAATGGAAAGTATATTAGACTTACCTACCGTGCATATACATTAGGAATACCCAATTTAGCAATCAAATCTATCAACAGAATGAATTTTGACTTTATATGGAAACAGAAAACTCACTATATCAGAAAAGGTAATTTAATTAAACAGTTTAAAGATGGAGGACTGCAAGCTATTGAATTTGACAGTTTGAACGGCACTTTAAAAATAAATTGGCTCTGGTCGTTTTTAACAAATCAAAATAAATTATGGTTCCATATTCCATGCAAAATATTTTCAAATCTGGGCAGAGTTAGTTTTCTTCTTAGATGTAACTTTGACGTTAAAAAACTGCCTGTTAAACTTTCCTTCTTTCACCAGCAAGTCTCATTATATTGGAGATTGATCTATAAATATAACTATAGCCCACACAATACTCCCTTGTGGAATTGCCGTTCCATAAAAATGAATAATAAATCAATCGTTGCACATACTTGGCTAGAACAAGGTGTTTGGTCTGTGATGCGTTCATTAAATAATGAGGAGCTGATGTGGCCGTCATTAAAGAACAGAACCCATGAACGGACCATGGAGCAGAACCTTAGAACCAGAACAAAGCTGAAACCAATGAGACGCTGAAGATCAACCAGTTAATGTTCTAGATGTTATATCTCTGTGGAGTCACATGGATCAGTTAGAAACTGGGTTCTTACTCTGAGTCTGAGGGTCCAGGTTCTTCACTGAAGCCTGGATGGTAATCTTTGGACCGGTCAGTCCTCATAGACGGACAGCTGGATCCTGGAGGTTCTGCTCTTTTCCTCTTTCGATGACTGTTCTCCATCTTCTGGACTTCAGTCAGTCTGAGAGAAACCAGAACCAGTCAGTTCCCAGTGGTTCAGGTCCAATAAAAGTCCTGTAAAGCCGAAAGCTTACTCCATCTGGATTTACCTACGTACGGTTTTATACACTTGACGTTTTCTGTGTGCCACAACTTTTTCAATTTCTCACCACCGCCAACTTTTAACATAACTTCACTCTTTTTAAAACTACATTTTTCATAAATGAAGGGTTTGTAAACTAGTCAACTCCTTACTCCTCCTTACTCCACCCTTGTGGTGGACAGTTTTCTGGCTCCAGCCAACCCCGTTCCCTCAACAAGCCCCAAGTACTGGGTCAGCTGAGGGACCAAAGCCCCAGAAAGTGAAATTAGTCGGTAAATGTGAATGGAAAAGCTACCAGGGATCTGAATGCTCCAGGCTTTTCAGTGGCAACAGAAAAGAGGTTATACATGCAAACATACACATGAATATATACACAGCAAAACAAACATCCCTCTCATTTATTATATACAACAGACTGAAACACATGAGCCATAAATTAGTCAGGGCACCCTTAATTAAACACAGTTTTAGCTAAATATAAAAATGCTGGACATTTCTACACTGCGTCTCATCCACAGTTTCACTCCACAGATGGAAACAAAAAGTTTCCAGAGTTCTTCTAACAATAAAGAATCTTAAGATTTCCATATGAGATCATAGCCTCCATCTCTATCTAAAAACCTCTTTTTAACAGTTCCTCCACATTTTCTGCTCACAACCCTTTGCTTAAGATTTTATTTAGCAGACCAGGTCCAACTCTGACAGAAACAGAAATGATTACAGGCCTGTATTGAACACAGGGACTGGAAAGTGTCCACAGAGGACGCTGATCTGGAAGATTTCCCATCATCTGTGTTGTCATATAGTCACTTCTGAACTGATGCAGTCCTACCCACAGAGACAGTCAGAGTTTTTCCTAAACGGAAACCATGAGTGGACGATGCAGGCTGAAGGCAGGAAGCGCGGTTCCTGTATCCACAGAGCATGACCTGCAGAGTGGATGCAGATCAGGAGACAGACTGGCCTACAGCAGGGCTAGAAGTGAAGAAATGCACCTTAAGAGTCAAAGAAGGGAGAAATGTTCTTTTTCTTTTGATATAAGACATAAACCATATTAGTATAATAGCTCAGCGCTCAGGTACCATCACTAAAAAGTCTGTTCCTGTTCTCAGGAACTCTGATAAACTGTTTTATGGTTGGCTGCTGGAACCAGAGGCAGGACAGAAATCAACACAACAACCTTTGTTTCTGCAGAGAAACAAAGTTTGTTTTCCCAAAGAAAACTCAGTGAGCAAAAGAAAAGTTAGAATAAAACAATTTCACCTTTAATTCTGACACAATTTCTTCTTTTTGTTCTTCAGCGACTAAATGGAGCCTGAGCTTCTCTTCCTGCTATGAGTAAACACGAGAACCAGGAAGTGCTCAGCCTGCCCCTCGCAGACCCATTTACAGGAAATCAGGTGGTTTGTCTGTAGTCTGTTAGCAGACAAGGGATCTTCCTGGCCGCGGGGAAGATGGCGGACCAAAAAGGCAGTAAGCTGTGTATATATATATATATATATATATATATATATATATATATATATATATATATATATATATATATATATATCCGTCCGTCCGTCCGTCTTCTTCCGCTTATCCGGGGTCGGGTCGCGGGGGCAGCAGCTTCAGTAGGGAGGCCCAGACGTCCCTCTCCTCAGCCACTTGGGCCAGCTCCTCAGGAGGAATCCCAAGGCGTTCCCAGGCCAGCCGGGAGACATAGTCCCTCCAGCGTGTTCTGGGTCTTCCCCTGGGCCTCCTCCCGGTGGGACGT
>NW_023396703.1:0-62500 GCF_011125445.2 Fundulus heteroclitus | reverse complement strand
AGTTACATATTAATATAATAAACACAAATTATACACACGTCTCTCTCTCTCTCTCTCTCTATCTATACATATACATATATAAATATACATATATTATAAATAATAAAAAAAAATATATATATATATATATATATATATATATATATATATATACATATATATATTAGGGCTGGGCAACGATTAAATTTTTTAATCGCGATTAATCGCATAATTTGCCCGATTAATCATGATTAATCGCATTGTATGCACAAACTCCAAGAATGAATTCAAAAGTAGTGTAAAGAGCACTTTTATTTTAATGTTCTGCTGCCATATGAACAAAAGTGTTGTAACATTGGTAGCACTTATCTTATTTTGTACTGGATATTTTCAACCCATCTATTGAATTTAGTGCACTAGTTGATCTTTTCTTCATAAGAGAACAGCAAGCACTGCAGCCAAAATATGGCCTTTTTTGACCTGCTGTATATTAGCCAGTGCCTAAGCTTGATGTATCATGAAACTGTTGACCTTTTGGGTTTTGTGGTTTTTATTTTATTATTACAATTAAATAATAATAATAATAATAATAATAATAATAATAATAATAATAATAATAATGTTATGTTCAGTGTTTTTTCGCTAATCCATCTCTTATACATTTCAATCCTTATGTAATTTTGTCTGTGTTGTGTGCACCTGCATGTTGCTTTAATCCTATAAATGTCTCTGTTGTGGGATAAAAAAAGGATTAGCTAATGTTATCTTACCTTAAATAACACCTTTTAATATATGTACTGGGTTCTTTCAAGGTCTTAATTACATGTTATGTGTGGGCTCCAGTAACATATGATAGATAATATCTACTTTGAAAGTTAACATGAACTGCTGCTGAAGATGAACACTGATCTACCTGGATGTTCCCTGGAGGACTGAAACGCCTCAGTCAGTGACGTCTGTGGGTCTGTCGGGGCAATGACAGAAGTTTCGTCTCCTCTCTCCGTTTCTGTGGCTCGACGTTTTCATGTTTTTTCACGTGCTTAGATAAATTTGTTGTGTTTCCACTGAAATGAACCGGCTTTTTACAAAACATACAGCTTGATTTCATTTACGGTATTAAAATAAAGCCAAACGGTGCTACTTCCCCTGTTCATGTTTTTTCGCTGCTGCGGTCTCTCTCAGCTGTTTGTGTGTTAAGTTTGTGTGAGAGCTGAGTGGGAGGGCCAGGCTGAGCCTGCGTGCTGATTGGCTGGCGCCGCTGAGCCATGTACGAGAGGGGAGGGGAGCGGGAGAGTGCTGCCGTGACAGCGCGCTGCAGTCAGCGCGTGCTGACTGACACTGACTGAAAGCATGTGAGCAACATGCATTAATGTGCGATAAAATAAATATCGCCGTTAATAGTCTAATGAATTAACGCAAAATTAACGCGTTAACTTGCCCAGCCAAAATTTTCCATCTCAAGCCATGAACTTTAAAGCCAGATATCATGTTTAGCTTTGAAGGGCTCCACAAGCCATCAGAATCAAAGCAGAAGCAGGAGCTCAGCTACTTTTAGCTACTTTGTAGACGGCATTCTGGGAGAAAGAAGAGTTTTCATCCACTTTTTTCCACTCTTGCTGCTCATGTGCATTAATGCGCCACCATGAGAGACGAGGGCAAGCTTCTGCTTCTGCTGCTCACACGCTGCACTCTGGACTCCCCAGCAGAAGAGAAAACAGACTCTGCAATAGTTAGAAAAGCACTTCTCACTAACTTTGCAGCTGCACACCTTGCAGAGGGAAAAAGGCAGGAAAAAAGAGGCAAAGCAGCCACTTGTTCCATCCTCTGATGATTAGAAATGAAAGCAGGAAAATCTGCAAAGTGCTTCTTTAGGATCCTGTTCTACGGCTGCAGCTTCTAGCTGCTAAATATCTGCAGACACTTTGGCTTCAGCAGCTTGTGGAGAGCAGCTCTAAAGGAAACTTTCTCACTATGGGGGCTTTATTTTCTGCTGGAACTTTGCTGCTTTTAGCAGCTTTCTGTCCTCCAACACTTGATGCTCAGACCAGAAGCTTAGCTCTGCTTGCTCCCAGCTCAGAGGATGAAGGACGTTTGAAGGTGAAGACGTGACTTTATGGACATGTTGATGGAAATCAAGGACTATTGTGAATGAAGGAGGAGGAGATGGCTGGTCTTGATGACTCAGCATTTCTTGGATCCTTGCAGGGAGAACAGCAGCAGTCTGTGGAAGATGTTCAATGTGCTCTAAGCAGACAGAGAAATGTTCTCTTCTAGATGTGGCTGACTAGAGGCAGCCTTCAAGAGCCACTCCCCGACTGAAGCCTGCAGCTTTCCTTTCTGCCTAGCGCTCTCTGTGCTCCTCAGCCTTGGCTCTCTCTCTCAGACTAAACACAATCAGGAGGGATTGAAGACTTTTGTCAGGCTGGCAGCACAGAAACTTTTTGAACTTTTCTATCTGAGCAACACATGATTGATTTGCTCCTTTAAATAGTCACAGTCATGCTGGGCTCTGGGAGGTCAAAGGTCAGCTAGGTGCCAGCAGGGAAATGCTGATGGCCAAGTTGCTGAATCTTTGCAGCTTTTCCATCTTTTTCTTTTTCTGCCTGCGTTCAGTTCAGATGATCTTTTAGTTGCTTCCTGCAGAGATGTGAACGTTCCACCATGATTCCTGTCTGATTCCAGCAGAGCAGCAACACACATGATGCTTTAAAGCCAAACTGAAGAGGCAGATGCAGACAGGAAGGATTGCTGGCTGCAGTTAGTTGCTGTGGACAGCAGGTGGCGCTGCTGCATGGCCCACAGAGGGAGAGCAGCAGCGCCACCTGCAGGGACACATGAAGAGCAGCCTGAAGCTGAGCTGGGAGACATGAAGCTTTAACATCTGCTGAACTCTTCAGCTCCTCTTTCCCTCACATCTGGCCTGAAGCAGCTTTAAGGTGGAAAACTGCTGCAGCTGGAGGAGATTCAGCAAAACCAACATGTTGCTTTGCTTTCTGGGCCACAAGCTCCACAGGAGGCTTGGCAGCATCAAGGTGGATGAAGAAGAAGAAGAAGAAGAAGAAGAAGAAGAAGAAGAAGAAGAAGAAGTGAGAGCAGCAGCAGCAGTCACCTCCACACAGGCTCTGCTTCCTTGCTGAACATCTCCAAGCAACACGTTTCCTCAGCTGTGCTGTTAGGATGCTGCTCTGAAACATCTCAGGAGGACAGGACACTTGGAGACACTTTGGAGAGGAGATCTCCTGGAATCAGACTCACCTAAAGCTGCTGAGAGCCTCAACATCTCCAGATCCTCAGCAGACTGAGCTGAGCTGCTGACCAGTCTGCTGAGCAGAACTTTACTGGACCTGCAGCTCTGACTGGGATCTTCTTCCACTTTGGCTTTCAGCACAAACATCAGCAGAAGATTGCCAGAAATCACACATGAAATCAATCTTTTCTGGGACTCCAAGCTGGGAGAAAGTGAAGCTGACTGTGGCAACATTTGCTGAACACTTGCAGATGATTTCAGGGAGAAAATGATCCCCGTAGAAGCAGGACTGAATGTTTTACAGCGTAGAAAGAAAGAAAGATTAGAGTCCAGCTAAACATGGATGGAGCCTTTTCATTAGCAATCTTTCAGCTAGCATAAGAGCAGCTAAACAACTGCTAACACACTTCTATCACTGTTTAACAAGCTTTAAATGCTCCACAGCAGATTAGTTTACAACAACAATCATCAAACTGTCACTTATTATGCTTCAAATCCACTTACTGAAGACAGAAAACCAAACTTCATACCTTCTCCCACGGAATGCGAACAGAAAGAGGATGGAGAGCGTGGGAAACCCTTCACAGACTATAATGGTATGATCCGTTAATTTGTCTTTTTAAACTCCGAACTAACACTCAGAACAACAATCCATCAACTCAATAGGTTCACCGAGAAAGATAATTATTCACATTTTCATTCGCAACACCTTAAATTTGAAAAGAAATAATAATTTAGAAACAGGAAGTTACCCGCTGTTTTTCAATGGATCTGTCGTCTTTTCAAAATAAAAGCTGCCAGTGCTCATATAGTTTCCTACCGGAATAGCTTCTCACTGGACAATCTAGTGTAATAACATCACACTGCTACATTATGGATGTGGAGAATTGTTCAATAACGTTTAAATAGTGTAATAATATAATTATTTCCTGGTGGTTTGTGTAAAAGGATTTTGGAGCTAGTAGAGTCACATGTGACATAAACACAGAGACTCAGGTTCATGCCAGCTGACCAAATCTACCTTGTTATAGAAATATATAATGAATAAATAATAATAATCTATCTATCTATATGTAGCAGCACAAATGGTACGCTGCCACTTTAAGGCCAATTATGGCTGCTGTATATCAGCAGGTCTCCACAAGGCTGCTGGTGTTGAACTCAGCTGCTTCTCTTTGTTTGTCAAACTGTGCTGGGCTTCTTTGTTGCTCCTCAGACCTCTGGACCGATCTGTCCTGTTGTTTGCTGGCAGGAAGCTACACTGTGAGGAGGAATTGTGGACTTGTTTACCTGGCATGGTGGTAATTTACCAGTTACAGCCACCTGACCAGCCTCTGATCAGCATTCAACGTGGATTGACACTCGCTGCTGTTTTGCCTATAAAGACATGTTTTAAAGACTTACCTGAACTTTTATTGGTGGCACGATTTATGGGATGCAGTGCAATACTGTAGTGCCATTGTATCACTGTTGTACTCATATTGATTTAGTTTTGTCTGTCATTTAGGGACTGAGGCTACTGTGGTGGCAGTGGTGACCCTTGGTGGCGGTGTTTTTGGTTGTGTTGTGTTGGAGCACCCTTTGCTTGTGTTTGCTGTGTTTCTGTGGTGTCCAGGGTGGTCCCTTTTCTCCTCACCACTTCCCCCCCATTGGTAAGCCTTGGTTTCATTTAAAATAAAAAATATGCTTAATTTGGTTCCAAATGCATTGACTGTTTAAACATTCAAGTCCAAGTTATTGTTGAATTAAACCTATTGAAGTTTAATAAAGTTTTGTACACTTTTCTATATCGTGTCTCATTTCCAGCAGAACTTACCTGGGCCCTTATTACCATTTTCCTGGAGTTATTCCAGGTGGCGCTGTTGGTTTCCCGTATTGTAAACTTTAACATGCGTGTTTCAAAGTAAAAGAAAATCCACCCTCAGGTTGCCACATATATAAGGATGGATATATTATTATTTGAGGTTTTCACGACACTAGTGGCTGGTTTCTCAGACAGTGGGCTGACAGCAAAGGGGCTACCAGAGAGGGCAGAGACATGCGGCAAAGGACCACAGGTCAGAGTCCAGCCTGCATCAAACGCCTAGAGGACTAAGGCCTCTGTACATGGGTTGTGTGTGCTAACCACTGTGGCACCCAATCACGCCCATTATTCTTATTTTTATTACAGCCATATGCTTTGATCTATTATAGAGTTGCTTGCAGAAAATGAAACCAGTCAATTATGTCCCTGTAATCAGACACTCTGATCCCGTCTCCTCCTCACACACCTAAGGGTAACTTAGAGTCACCATCTAACCTAAAAATCATGTTTCTGGACTGTGGGAGGAAGCCAGAGTACCCAGAGAGAACACCTGGATTTACCTGGGTTCTTCCAGGTAAACCAGGTGTTGAACCCAGGATCTTCTTGCTGCAAGCTAACAGAGCTACTGACTGCAGCACTGGGCAGCCATTTAGGGCCAGTTTGCTGTCAATGCAGAGATGAGCAGAAAGGAATCTAAACCTTGTTCCACACAGGTAGACTCACCTGTCCTGTGAGAAGGGGCGGAGCCTCAGAGGAGTCAGGTGTGATGAGATCAGGAGAAGCAGGTCTAGTCAGGTTCAGACTGCAGTCAGTTTAGATCAGAGCAAAGAGAAGAACCTGGATCAGGGCGGCTTAACTTCTCCTGGTTTTCTCTCTGTAAACAGAAGCAGAACCAGAACCCAGTCTGGTTCTGCTTCAGCTTTAATTCTTCACATCTTCTCAGGAAACAGAAGATGTTTTTATTCTCTGACAGTTGAACCAGGAAGTTACACCTTTGTTCTCTCAATGGGAATCTTGGACCGACCCGTTTGTTCAGATTCTTTAGCTGTGAGCTCACAGTCACTTCCTGTTTCCTCTCAGACTGAATAAAGCCCCAAGATGGAGGAACGTGATCAGAACCAGGAGGACAAAGCTGAGCAGCTATAATATTAAAGTTAATAATAAATCTAATAATAAAGAGGAAGTCATGGTTCTGATCCAAAGCTCCAGATATGAGGATTAAAGATGGAGGCTCAGACACAAAGTCTGCTTCTTTCTAATTAATCGTCACGCAGCATCAAAATGTTTGAACGCACCTTATTTCATCCTCATCATTATTTAGATCTGCTTCTGTTTCCTCTCCAGTCATTTTACTACTTTATCTATCTGATATTAATGCGCTCTCACCTGTCAGCATCTTACTGGCATTGCCTTCTGGGAGGAAAGCTGTTGGATTTTGTAAAACCACCAACAGAAAATGGAGGAAAAAGAAGGTGAGAACAAAAAGGAGAAGGACAGCAGCTCTGCCCAGGGCACAGCTCTGGAAGGTGAATAGAGGAGTTCTGAAAAGTCAATTGGTCCCTGGATCACAGAGCAGATACAAGCACTTTAAAGCTTATTGCTGCAGATTAATTTCTCTTTTTCTCTATTTTTACCCACCAGCCTGGTGAGAAGTGCTCCGTGTGGCAATCAAAAAACAAGGAGATGTACATGTATATATATTCTTTGTAAATGTTTCCACTTGTTATTCAGGATTATTCATTATTTTCCTATTTATTGATCCTCAGTAAATGACATTACTGGAGCTGCACCTTTAACCCATCAGGCTGCTGAAACTAATTAACCAGCCTCCAGTGGAGGAGCTAGGCTTTTTGGTTTGGGGGGGGGGGTCGATTTTCTTGTCTCTCAGAAAGTCCCTTACCACCACTCTATAAGGGTGAGGACCCTATAAAATGTTTCCAGAGAACAAAACTACTGAATGCAATAAAATGTTGACTGGAAATGAGCTGAAGACTGAGAAGAAACCTGAAAAACAGACAAGTTACAACCTGACCTCAGAGTTTTACAGCTCAGTTCACTGCTGATAAAAAGAAAAGAAGAACTGAAAGTAAGGTGTTCAAAGTCAGGTAAACCCACCTTGACAGGGGGCGGAGCCTCAGGTGAGTCGGTTACAGTCAGGTATCAGATCAGGAGAAACAGGTTCTGACTCCATTTAGCAGCAGAACAGAACAGAGAGAAGACTCTGGATCAGGGTGAGTGTGAGCTTGTTCTGGTTTTCTCTCTGTGGACTGTGAACAGAACCAGGAACAGAACTCAGTCTGGTTCTCCTTCAGAACCAAGCTGCTGCTTCATGTAACTGTGGTGCTGGTCAGGCTCTGATTTCCTGCTTATCAGCACCAACAAACGCTCAGTTTCCTTCCTTTGTCTCTTTTCTTCAGACAAAAACTGAATGTGAGGAAATGGGAGATGATGTAAAAGCGCCTTTAGCATCGTTTGCTTTCTGAGTGGAACGTCTAGTCAGACTCATATTTGTGGGAAGACCATCCCACAGGTTGGTTCCTTTGACAGAATTTTTTTTTTTTTTACCAAAAGATGTTTTACTAAATGGAACTTTCCATTCTCCACATGTAGCAGCTCCAGTTGTTCAGTAGAACCGGTACCGGTTCTCTGCTGCTTCTTCCTCATGATCTTAGCTAATGCTGACGTCAGAGACTCACATCCTGTTCTAGATGAATAATTGAGCTGAATCAGGAAAACTGCTTTGAAAACTCTGAAGTCTGCAGATTGTGATTTAGCTGCTGAATAAAAGCTGAAAATCAAACTTTGTTCTCAGTTGATCTCTGATTCTTTGCAGCAGCAGCAGCACCTTTCTGTAAAATCTCTCTAGAGACATTTTGTCTCCTGCAGAACAACATGTCATGGTTGCTATTTAGTTCTTTTACAACCAGCCTCTGATGACATCACAGCAGGCCACCAATCAGAGTCCTTTAGAATACGGCCATTTGTAGTTTTTCTCTCCTTTTTCTCCTGGTTGTGGATCCAGTTGCTCCTTCAGAGGCGTTTCCTTGTATTTCCTGGTTTCCTGGTTTTCTCTAGGGCTGCACCATGTTTGATCCAGATGTGTTCAGTTGTCTAGCATCTGGTTTATTATCGCCTGTTGTCTTTGTTCACATAAATTCTATTTTAATTCAATCTGAAAAACTCACACAGAAAGAAAAAGACAATTAGAAGAATTTTATTGATATCATTATTTTAAGACTGTGGCGCTCAGACCTCAGCAGGAAACATTAGCGCTGAACCTGGCCTCTGGTAATAAAGTAAAAAATCTTGGTGTTATTTTTGACCAAGACATGTCATTTAAATCCCATATTAAACAGGTTTCCAGAGTTTCCTTTTTTCACCTCCGGAATATCGCCAAAATTAGAAACATTCTGTCCAGGAGTGATGCTGAAAAACTGGTCCATGCATTTGTTACTTCAAGGCTGGACTATTGTAATTCTTTACTATCAGGAAGTCCACAAAATGCAGTTTGAAGTCTTTAGCTGATCCAAAATGCTGCAGCAAGAGTTCTGATGAAAATCAACAAGAGGGATCATATTTCTCCAATTTTAGCTTCCCTTCATTGGCTTCCTGTTAAATCAAGAATAGAATTTAAAATTCTTCTTCTAACGTATAAAGCCCTTAATAATCAAACTCCATCATATATCAGAGCTCTGATTACCCCGTATGTTCCTAACAGAGCACTTCGCTCTCAGACCGCAGGTCTGCTGGTGGTTCCTAGAGTCTCTAAAAGTAGAATGGGAGGCAGATCCTTTAGCTATCAGGCTCCTCTCCTGTGGAACCAACTCCCAGTTTTGGTCCGTGAGGCAGACACCCTGTCTACTTTTAAGACTAGGCTTAAAACTTTTCTTTTTGACAAAAATTATAACTAGTGACTCATGTTACTCTCAGCTACCTTTATAGTTTTACTGCTATAGGCTTAGGTTACTGGAGTATATCAGGATCTAATTTTCTCACTATATTGAGTTCTACTGTTCTTCAATTATGCATTATGTGTTGTCATTTCTGCTTTAACTTTCTGTTCTCTCTCTTTTCTCTTCATAGTAGGTACACCTGGTCTGGCGTTCTGTTAACTGTGACATCATCCAGAGAAGACGGCTAACCCGCTACTACCATCTAATGTAGAACAGATTACTAGATCAATGTGTGCTTCTGTGCTTTTTTGTTTCTCTTGTTGCGTCTCTGTTCTGTCTTCTGTAACCCCAGTCGGTCGAGGCAGATGACCGTTCATACTGAGCCCGGTTCTGCCGGAGGTTTTTCCTTCCCGTTAATGGGTGGTTTTTCTTCCCACTGTCGCTTCATGCTTGCTCAGTATGAGGGATTGCAGCAAAGCCATGTACAATGCAGATAACTCTTCCTGTGGCTCTACGGTTTCCCAGGAGTGAATGCTGCTTGTCGGGACTTTGATGCAATCAACTGGTTTCCTTATATAGGACATTTTTGACCAATCTGTATAATCTGACCCAATCTGTATAATATGATTGAACTTGACTTTGTAAAGTGCCTTGAGATGACATGTTTCATGATTTGGCGCTATATAAATAAAATTGAATTGAATTGAATTGAATTTTACTTTAATATGCTTAAGCAGGTGTATGAGAACAGGGATGTTTCCCCCCAGGCCTGAAACTGGTGGTGGAGTGGAGACAGATGAAGTTGGTTCAGTCCATAGACGCTGGTTGGTGAGACGATCTGCTTGAGCTGTATTGGTGAGATCCAGTAGACTGGGAGAGCTGATACTAGTGCTTCATTCAGGGACCCACAAAGATAGATGTCCAGCTTGGATAAACACAGGTTTGCATGAACCTGTCCATGATGAGCAAGCATGAAGCGACAGTGGAGAGGAAAAACTCCCCTTTGGGAAGAAACCTCTGGCAGAACCAGGCTCAACATGGTCTTCTGCCGGACCCATTGAGATGTGACAGGGAATGCAGCCAGAGTCCAGGAGGAATTACACTCTGATAGGGACGAGGTTGAAGGAGCACCATGGGAAAGCCAGATGGAGCTTGGCTACCATGGTGGAGAAGGGATGGAGGAGTAATGAATGTAAATAATCCAGTTTCTTCAGTTGAATTTCCGCCTACGCTTCATATAGTTTAATACTTTTAAATCGCTGCCCTAATTGACAAATATCAAAGTTTCTATGGAATGAAAACGAGGCAGAAATGTTGTTGAGTAGTTCATGCAGACTAGTTTGTAACAGCGTCACTTTTAACCCTCTCATTGCCGTTTATTCAGCAGGCAGGACTTGCCTGACGTTTGTTGCTTTGCCCTTTAAACAGTTATTGCTCAGTCAGAAACACAATTAATACTGAATAACTGTCAGATAGTGAAAGTTGAAGAAGTCTTGGACAAAACGGCAGAAGGACACTCCCTGCACAGTTTGGATTCTACAGCCAAAGAGATAAATAGAGAAAAGCTTCAGGTCACCTGAATATAACTTTGGTCATAAAGGAGCTGAAACACCAAGATGTTCCTCCTAAATAAAATCTTTTTCAGAGGAACATCTTGGTTCTGATTGAGCTCATCTTGGTAAAATCTTCAATCAGATAAATCCATCTCTGCTGTTCTGGAGATTGACCTGCAGGATGGTCCAAGAGAAGAGTTACAAGCTGCAAAAGAGAACTAAAAGGAAGTAAAACTTTCTGGAAATGAGTGTATTTGTCCTTGATTTGAGCAGCTAAATCAGATTATCTGCCAATGGAATGAGTATTTAGATCCCTTATATAAGATAATTAGATATACTGACCTTGAAATAAGTTGATGGAGATGAGTTGATCCTATATTAAGTGCTAAATCGTATTCAGTTGTCAGATAATCCTATTTAGCTGCTCAGATCAAGGGCAAAAACATTCATTTCAATCCAGTTTTACTTCCTTTTAGTTCCTTTTAGCAGTGAAGCTGCAGCATCTTTGTTCATCTTTGTGGGCCGCTGTGTTCAGAACCAACACATCAGAACTT
This sequence comes from Fundulus heteroclitus, assembly GCF_011125445.2. Taxonomy (NCBI): domain Eukaryota; kingdom Metazoa; phylum Chordata; class Actinopteri; order Cyprinodontiformes; family Fundulidae; genus Fundulus; species Fundulus heteroclitus. The sequence continues at coordinate 51,470 of NW_023396703.1, read as the reverse complement.
CAGAGGAAATGTTCCCTCCTTCATTCACTCTGGATGTTTCTACAGACCTGGAACAGGATTCTAGTTCAGACCTGAAAAGGTTTCACCCTCAGTTTTAGCTTCATTCTCTGAAGAAACCAGAACTTCTCCAGATGGTTCTGAGGAGATCACCCAGCAGACATCAGGAGGTGCATGAAGTAGTGAAGGAGAGGACAATCCAGACCCAGATGGTACCTGCTGAACTCAGGTTCCTCTGGTCCTCTACACACATGATGGGAACCAGCTTTCTACTCTACAGAACACTGACTGGACCTGAACCACTGGGAACTGACTGGTTCTGGTTTCTCTCTCAGGCTGACTGAAGTCCAGGAGATGGAGAACAAAGCAGAACCTCCGGGATCCAGCTGTCCGTCTATGAGGAGTGACAGGTCCAAAGGAGATGTTCCATTGTTCAGTGCAGAACCTGGACCCTCAGACTCAGAGTAAGAACCCAGTTTCTAACTGATCCTTGTGATTCCACAGAGATATAAAAAATAATATATACTCAGTCTTCAGTTTATAAAGTGAAAGTAAATTAGTTTAGAACTTTATCTTAACTTAAAGCTCCATAATCATCAGCTGTTAGTCAATAAACCAGTAGTATTCACTGCTGAAACATTGGGCCTGGCTATACACACATGTACAATGGTCTTAGTCACATTGGCTGTAGGGACAATTGTTGGCATGTAAATGTGTAAATATATGTTTAGAAGCATATTCATTCATTTGTTTAAAAATGGACCATAGAGTTTTATAAACTCATAAGTAAAGCATGAATTAGGAAGACCATTTATGTTAAGATCTAAAGGAAGGAGAAGGGGTGTGATTACTTTTGTTTTACTTCTTCAGACCAGGACCTGGACTGCTGGCAGCCAATCAGAGCAGCTGTGCTCCAGGTGAGACTGAACATCTCCAATCAGAACTTCCTTCTATCGTCTCTGTTGGACTAATTCCTCGTCTTTAGTTGGCATTTGGGAATCTAAGTGTTTAAATTCTTTCTGGGATCGATTATTTGCCCTGAATCTCTGGATTTCCAGCTGCTGTAAATGTAACGTCTGTGTTCAACCCAACAACCTATTGGGTTTGCTTTGAAGTGGTTCTGTTTTCAGCCCTTTGTGCTAAATGCATTAAAACTGAACATCTCCTTAAAGCTGCAGCTCATTTTGATGGAAACAAAAAGGTGGAGAAAACAACCTGCTGCACTGCTGCTTTACAGAAAGAGGGAAGGAAAGTCTGAGAGACAGAAACCTTTATTTCCTCTGACAATAGATCCCAGATTACAGCAGATATATTTGTAGAAACATGGAATATTTCTATCTGCTGTTTACTTCTAAAGGACCAAATCAGTCCCATGTCATTTCTAATCTGTAATTATTCTCTAAAAACATCCAATCCAGTCTCTGAGGGAGAAAAGCATCTGAAATGTGAACACTACCTGATCCAAGGAGCTGTTTCTCTGGCAGATTAGAGCATTTCCTCCAGATTTCCTTCATTAAGGCTGAAAATGCTGCCAGGAACCATTTTCTGTCTCTCTGCCTCTTCTGTAGCTGCTGTGTTTGTGGGAGAAGGTCAGATAGAACCAGAGAAATGAGGACAATGGTGACCTGATGCTAAAGAGTTGATGTTGCTGAAAGCTGCTGCATGTTTCTGTCAGCATTTCTTCATCTGATCTGCTTTGTGAATCAGATCCTGACAGTGAACAGATACTGGCCACAAAGCAGAGGCAGAACTCTGCTGTCTGAACATCTAACAAGGTTCTGCTTCTAAGGATGGATCCCATTGGTTAGCATCACATCATGTGGACTAAGAGACCTTCTAATGATGACACCTCCTGATGTTTCTGCTCCAACTTCATCACTAAATCAGCTTTTTCCTTCAGTTGTCTCTTCTTCTCTGTTCCAGCAGATGTTGGTCTGCAGGAGGTTCTAGAGGAACATAAGATCAGTCTGAGGAGGAGATGTGAATGTGTGACTGAAGGAAGTGATGAACCAGGAAGTAGAACCCTCCTCAACAGCATCTACACTGATCTCTACATCACAGAGGGACAGAGTGAAGAGGTTAATACCCAACATGAGGTGAAGCAGCTGGAGAGAGCTTCCAGGATCCAGAACCTCCATGACTCTCCAATCAGGTGCCACGACATCTTTAAAGCCTCATCTGACCAACATGGAGCCATCAGAGTGGTTCTGACCAACGGCGTCGCTGGTGTTGGAAAAACCTTCTCAGTGCAGAAGTTCACTCTGGACTGGGCCGAGGGCTTGGAGAACCAAGATGTCCGTGTTGTGGTTCTGCTGTCATTCAGGGAGCTGAACCTGATCAGAGGTGAGCAGCACAGTCTTCTCACGCTGCTCCATGTTTTCCATCCAACCCTCCAGAAGCTCCCAGCAGAGCAGCTGGCTCGCCACAAACTTCTCTTCATCTTTGACGGCCTGGATGAAAGCAGACTTTCTCTGGACTTCAAGCACAGTCGGCTGGTTTCTGACGTCACACAGAAGTCATCAGTCGACGTTCTGCTGACAAACCTCATCAAGGGGAACCTGCTTCCCTCGGCTCTGGTCTGGATCATCTCCAGACCTGCAGCGGCCAATCAGATCCCTCCTTCATGTGTTGCCAGGGTAACAGAGGTCCGAGGCTTCACCGACGCCCAGAAGGAGGAGTACTTCAGGAGGAGGTTCAGTGATGAAGAGCTGTCTAGCAGAATCATCTCCCACATCAAGACCTCCAGGAGCCTCCACATCATGTGTGGAATCCCAGTCTTCTGCTGGATCACTGCTACGGTTCTGGAGGACATGTTGACCACAGAGCAGAGAGGAGAGCTGCCCAAGACCATGACTGACATGTACTCTCACTTCCTGCTGGTCCAGACCAGGAGGAAGCAGAACAAGTACCATGAAGAACATGGGAGGAGGCAGAAGAAACTGATGACACGTTTCCAGCTGGTCTGGGAAAGGTGGAAGAAGAACAAGTACCATGGAGGACATGGGAGGAGTCCACAGGAGCTGATGGAGGCTGACAGGGAAGTTCTCCTGAAGCTGGGGAGGCTGGCGTTGAAACATCTGGAGAAAGGAAACATCATGTTCTACCAAGAAGACCTGCAGCAGTGTGGTCTGGATGTCACAGAGGCCTCGGTGTACTCAGGAGTTTGTACAGAGATCTTCAAGAGAGAGAGCGTGATCTTCCAGAAAGCAGTCTACTGCTTTGTTCATCTGAGCATTCAGGAGTTTCTGGCTGCAGTCTACATGTTCCACTGCTTCACCAGCAGGAACACACAGGTGGTGAAGAAGTTCCTGGGAAAAAAATACAGTGAAACATCTCTGGATGAGTTCCTGAAGAGAATCATGGATAAATCCCTCAGCAGTAAAAATGGCCACCTGGACCTGTTTGCTCGCTTCCTTCATGGCCTCTCTGTGGAGTCCAACCAGAGACTCTTAGGAGGCCTGCTGGGTCAGACAGAGAACAGTCCAGGAACCATCCAGAGAGTCATCACCAACCTGAAGGAGAGGAACACTGGTAGAATCTCTCCTGACAGAAGCATCAACATCTTCCACTGTCTGATGGAGATGAAGGACCTCTCAGTTTATCAGGAGATCCAACAGTTCCTGAAATCGGAGAACAGTTTAGAGGAGCTCTCAGAGATCCAGTGCTCAGCTCTGGCCTACATGCTGCAGATGTCAGAGGAGGTTCTGGATGAGTTGGACCTGGAGAAGTTCAACACATCAGCAGCAGGACGACTGAGACTGGTTCCAGCTGTGAGGAACTGCAGAAAGGCTCGGTGAGTCCAGATGTCTTCATTGACTGATGCTAATTCAGCATTATTGCTGTCCGGTTTATCCTTCATTATTCCTTTAACTACTTCCTTGATACTTCCTTGATACTTTGGACTATTTCAACCATTCAGATTTCTAAATCTTCAGCTCATTCAGGTCAGCTCTGCTGCAGCTTTTGGTATTTAGAGATTTTGATCTTTTAGAAAGATTCAATCATCCAGAGACACAGTTTAAACTTTAAACAGCTCTTCACTCATTGGGCTGTTACCCATAATTCACCTCTTTAGAAAATCACTCTTTAGGTCAGGGCTATTGAACTGATGGTCTGTGGGCCACTTCTGGTCCGCTGGTGGTGGTAATCTGGCCCCTAAATGACTTATTTGTAAAAACTAAATAAATCAGAGAAGATCAGAAACATTGTGTGAAAAACAGCCCAGATGAGCGGCATGGTTGAACAGCCTTGGTTTGTCTGCTGTTCAGTTCCTAACCTCTAAGTAATAGGTTAGCTTTCATTGTTCTCATGAAACAGTCCACCACTAGGTTTGTCTCCCAGTGTCTACGACTGTCACTGACATCTTCAACCCTTTGAGTAAGCCCCCCCCCCCCCCCCCCACTGTGTAAAGCCTTGTGTGGAGAACTTTTTTCATCTTGGTGGCTGTCTAGCTTCACATAATCTCCTGTTGTGAGGACAGCAGCAACAGTCCATGACAAGCCAAGCCTAACAACACCACAGTGTCTCTCAGGAGCCCTTTGGCTTGTTCCACTATGTTATGGAGCTGGAACAGAGTTAGAAGAGAAAGATTTCTAACTAGATCCGCTATCAACACACCTCTTTTTTTAGTGAAAGTTAAGAGTGAGATTATGTTCATTTTTTGGGCTGGGGGAGCGGTGGAGAATGGATCCAGTCAATTGCGTCTCATTTTGAACTGACTAGACATGGAAGTGGAGATGTTTTCCTTTGTTTAAAAAGTGAAAGAGGAGTGTCAACATCTTACTGTCCAGTTAGTGGGTTAAACAGGAAAACACAAAACTGTTCTCCTGGGATTGCTCCAACATACCAAGACTGCCTGATATGAGCAGAATCACGTCTGTTTAATCTCTATTCACCTTCTCAACAAGTAAATGGCTCTGTGGTCCATTCCAGATTTCTGAGGAAAATCCAGTTTGTTCTGATTTTGGCTCATCTGCAGAAATTCTGTCTGCTGCAACCAAAACTCCACCTTCCTGAGTCCATTCAGCTGCTGCTTTATTCTTGTAAAATAGATTTTGTTACTAGATAGACCCGCATGAATAGATCAAATGAAACAGACCCCACATGTACAAATACTCACTGAATAAAGTTATAAAGTAGTTGTAAGTTTCTGCCGGCATTATTACACTCCTTTTTTAATCAGAATCAGAAATACTTTAATAACTACAGGTTACTACATGGGTTACTACATGCTGGTGCTAAATCTCACTGCAGAAAATGTAAATCATTTAATGGCAATAAAATTAGAACCCTGAAAGATGTGCACATCTCTCAGTTCTTCCATAGCAGGACTGCTCCTCTGAAATAAAAATATGCTATACAGCTCTTTAAAAAAATCCATGTTGTAATTTCATGTAATCGGGCTAAATCAGTTTGATCTAAACTAAGAAATCTAAAAGAAATAATGCTGTAACTTGATTATTTTATTAAGTCATGTAGCTTGATATAACCTCAAGTTTTAGACATAAATGTTTCTCACGGGGGTCAAGTGAACGCTGCAGCTTTTCAAGCTCTGCGTCTCACTGGTTATTAAGAGACTGTAGAAAAAACACTATTTGGTAACGTCTGGCACCAGCATAATTTATACTTAATGATAGCGGTGAGGAATCATTGAGGTGGGAGGATTTCCCCCGTTGGTGCGCTGCGTGTCAGAAATAAACAGTGAGGAAAAATGCATCAATAAAGAGTGTAAAGGGCTCCTTTAGAGGGAAGAGGAGGAATGACGGTCTGAGCTGAAGCCCCTTCAGTTACAAGTCCCTTAAAATGACCCTTAAAAGTGGACACCTAAATTACATGTAAGGTAATTATGTGCACCTGAATTCAAGCACAAGGTGACGCATCAACCCCCCAGACTAAGTGGTGTTAACGGAGCTGAGAAAGCATTCATTTAGAGCGTATTTGATCCTGTCTACAGACACCAGGCTACAGACTTCAGCTGAGATGCTTTAGCAGCTGTCTAAGAGCTACTTGATGATTTTGTGGAGTTGGATTTCATCATCAACCATGATTGATGATTTAATCATGTTCACCATCAGATTGATTAACTGAAGGTTGTAACTCAGGAAATAATAACTGATTACCGAGTTCCTAATTAAAAGGAAACAGTGATTTTATCAGGTTGCAGCAAACAGGAAGAGAGCAAAAGTAAAGCCACCCTCAGCAGCAGCAGTAGCAGCAGCAGCAGGAGTAGCAGCAGCAGCGGCGGCGGCGGCGGCAGCAGCAGAGCAGCAGCAGCAGCAGCAGCCTGCTGCTCTCCCAGCTCTGCTCTGATCTCAGCAGCACCTTTCTCATTGCTATAGCAGACTGCAGCTTTGGGCCCTGAACCAATAACACATAACACACATAAGCCAAACACTGATGCTCACCCACACACAGAACATCAGCCATGGCCTTGTAAAAGAGGGCAAAGTGGAGCCTGGTAGCGGGTGGAGCTTACCTGAAGCTGAGCCGGCCTTCTCCTTTGCCTCCATCTGCAGGTGTGAGTGGCTTTAATGCTCAGAGTGGCTCAGAGCTGATAGGTCTGGCTTTAAAACACAAGAGGCCTTTGCTCCACAATGTTCTCATCCAGCACTACTGACTAGATAAAGGAGCTATTCACTGACTTTATGGGATCTAACATGTCAAAGCATTAGGACCACTTTCCTCTTAGTGGAACTTTTAAAAGAATTCAGAGTTCAAGTGTCACATATAAAATATATAATAATGAATAAATAATGAATGGAGCATAAATCTGAAAACATTGTCCACTAATCTACCATTTTACTATGTGGAGGCACAAGTGAGTCTAGAGTCAAGTGTGATTTATTTATTATTGGCCTAATCCTGCTTTGCTACTAAAGGCCCATTTTTACCCCGGTTTAAGATTTGACAATAAATGAGGAATCATTGATCAGAGGTAGAACGGTTTAAATACATATTTAATTCATAGAAATTAAATATGGAGACAGAGTTACATTACCAATCGAGATCTTTCACCGCGCGGTCGAGAAGTCTGTCTGTCTGTCTAAAGTAAGTTTTACCAAGACATTCCTTTTATCAACTTTAAACTCCTCCTGCATGGCTCAGTGGGAGGATGACTGACCCCCTCTCCTTCTGACCACCCCCTCAGGACAATAAAACTCCATGTTTATCTTACGCTGAAGCAGGAAAGGACAGACCCAACTCTGCTTTCCTCAGTAACCCCAACTAAGATATATTTTTAATTCTCAACAACCCCTCTGTTTTGATCCCTCAAAGATCAAACCAATAACTAGGCTAAACTAAGTCTATGTCTTGAAACCCTTAAACAAAATGTAAATAGTAAGATGTAATATTGTAACCCACTGTCCCCTCTGTTGGCGACTTATGAAATCAAATGAAGTTCAAATGTTCCCCTTAAATGTAAAATAACCCAAGTATAAGCTAAAAAGCTACTAAACCTATCTGAATCTCTAACCTACTAGAATTAAGAAAATAAGCACCTTTATCCGAGAGGTGCAAGGCTAAGATAAATGTGCAACGACCGAAAACTATTATATGATCTAAATATGACTTTAAGAGTCCTAACCTAGATTAACAAATTGCTTCTTAGAAATAAAGATAACCCATGAAAGCACTACACTCAGATCAAACCATAGAATTAAAAAAAACTAAAACAAAAACAGATTTTCATGTAATGCAAAACCAAGAGTCTAACAATACTAATATTGAACACCTTATGAATATGGAACGTATAAGACATATGCAGTGATTACAAAAACTCTCATTTTCTTTTTTCTCTTTTACACAATGCATTCAATTGTTGTCATGATGTCTTGCATCTCGAAGATGTCTTCTTCTCGCCTTTAAAGAAGATGGTTTAAAGAGCCAGTGTTCCAACCGCGGTCTCCACAGAACTGTATGTTAATCTTTATTAAAAATAAAAAACGAAAACAAAATAAAATTCCAGCTGCCCCTTCCGTGGGTGGCTCTGCGAGATAAGTTGTTCCGGTGATCTTTCCTGGAACTTCTATTTGGCTGGTACACACGGCTCTGGAATCAGATGGGCCCCTGACCTCTGGCCCACCACATCAGTCTGTGACTCCTTCGAGGTTGGGGTCGGTGGACTCCCTTCACGTTTCTCCTAATTATATGTCTCCTGAAACTTACACGTCAACCGCTTAGATATCAAATGTTGTGTGCTACCTGTAATTCCGGAGGTTGACTTCGGTCCCAAAAAGCTCCTTTCAGTCATATGGAAACATATCCTGTAATGAAATTAACTGAACACTCCCACAAGAAACACACTTCTCATTTCCCCCCCCCAATTTCAATGTAGTCTGTACACAGAATTATAGTCAATTGTGTTTAGAATTCTCCCCATTAATCTGAACCAACCTTCTTGTTGTTTCCCCTCCAGCCTATGAGAAACCTATTTTAGAAATGTAATAGTTAATGAGACATTTTATTGCAATTCCTCTGTCCTCGTCCTCACGCTGTCCTGAAAGAAAATGCAACGACCACACAAATACATTAATCTCTGGTGAAGATTTCCCTGTCTGTAAAATCAAAAATTAGTTAATGCAGTTGTGAAATCAAAGTATAGTAACGAGACGCATGTAGAGCCCGTTTGTGTTGGACCAACCTTTTGTCTAAGTTTCCTTGAGACAGTGAGTCTGCTGCCTCACCTTTGACCGTTAAATTTAATCTCTTCTCTTAGCTCGGTTCCTGGTGTTAACTGGAACAATGTAAAACCTTGTGACATGCACTTATCTGCTCACAAGACTGTCATATGACCTCGGTGCATCCTGGGATGTACACATGCCCACTGAAGTGTGAAACCAACCTTTGTTCTACATACATCTTCATCTGTTCAGGTCACTGGGTTAAAGTTAACATCTATATTACTTTAAGCTACATTATTATATGTAAGTGATTATATTTCCATAACATTGTTATCCTGTAAGAATGTCAGAATGTTCTCTGGATTAAAGATTAAAGATTACCATTCACCACACCTCACTTCTGTACCATTTCCTCCATACTCAGATGTGTATGCTGCGAAAAAGTTCCTATTTTTTTTCCTATCATTTTATCCAGTTTACTGCAACAGATATACGTGGCTTTGAAACCTTAACTAACCTACCTGACACACCAATGATTTTAAAGTAAACTAAATATGCATTAAGTTACCCTCTGTTTATCTCTGTTTTATCCAGTTTTTTGTAGTTTATGTAGTTTTTCTGTTTAATTTAACATTCACTTTATTGTCCTGCTTAAACTGTTTAAGCCTTTATCCAAGAACCCCCTCATATAATCTATCTGTAGCAGATACGTGGTGTCTGACACTCCGCTAATTAAATCTAATGTATGGTTCCGGTCTGTTTTGGGAGTCAACTGAACAAACATTCCAGAGAGCCATGGGTAAGGTCTTTTGTGGGGGTTTCTTTTTGTTTAAACAACCGTTATCTGATTTACAATGCAGTTACATACCTCCGTGGTGTCCTGCACAAGAATCCTTCCTCCGAATTACTTGTGCCAAGGGTTGATATAAAGTTTAAGATCTGTATAGCTTTACAATATAGTGTTATCATATAAATGTTTATGTCATATCCCTCTGCTTGGAACAAAATTAATTTTGTTACAAAACATTAACAAAGAATAGTATTAGTCATCACAGGGAATCAATTAACTGCAAATAATTATCTGAATTGAAGTATGAAAAACACTGCCTTATATCCTGGATTCAGATCAAAACTTAATGCAATTTCATAAACCCACAGACCTCCAAAAGTTGTGTAAGATCAGTGTACCCATTGAAATAATGATTATTCTAAACTAATGTGCTCATAGCAAGTTGATGGTATGAGAATGCTGAGTGTTCCAAGGTACTTACATACTGATAAAATATTGGGTTTTACCTAAATAAAACACCTGGTAATGGCAAATTCTGGTGAAAATCTGATATGTTTTAGCAGACAACAGTTATATTGTACAATAGAAAAATCTCAATACTTGTGAGCTATTTAAGAAATAACCTAACAGGTCCGTTTAACCTGTGTTGTTTAAAAACAGAATGTCCCAAGCAGGACACATCTGTGCTTACCGAGAGGCCCATGTAGTAAACCTGTCCCCTCAGGACGTTGCAACCCCCCTTGTGGAAATTTATGACATGCAGTTGTTAACCAGAACTCACAGAAACCTAAGTAGAAGTGGAGCACGTGAAAGTATTCCCACCCCTGTGGATTGTCTGCCCATAGAAGATATGGTAACATACACCAGCTGCTGTTAATTATGAGCAATAGGTGCTGGACATAATAGAATTAAAACTCATGTTTAAAAAGGAACATATCAGTTATATAGTAAAAAATTTTAAGAGACAGTAGTATATTTTTCAAAACCGCAAACCTGTACTGCTGGTATCTGCCCAATCGGCTGCCTTAAGAAGTTATTACCTGCACCAATCCATTTGCCTAGAAGCTCAAGAGTTGGAGACACAGATAAAATATTAGAAATCACATTCCATTAAATTTGGTCAGAAGAATATTGGTAGAAATAACAGTCTGAATTACCTTAACAAAAAGTCTGTTATCAGTCTGTGGTCCTTGAGATGGACTGGACTGACATGTACAGCAGATCAGGCAGAAAAGAGATTGGAGTTTACACGTCGCACTCACAGCTTCCATGTATGGAACTCCACATTTCGTCCCCCACGTGTTGCAGTGATTCGCTGTCGATGCACCTCAGTGACAAAGTTCTGGTCCACGACTCAGAAACTGGATGAGACATTCAACTCCAGTGTATGCAGACAGTCATTTTTCCTTGACAGCTTAGGATCTGTGCTGTTCATAGGCGTTGGCCATTGTTCCAGGGTGAGGAAACATTGTTCATGGGAGCGTTATCCCCTAGATGGGGCACTGACCTTCTTGAAGGTGAGGTGGTATTGGGACTTCTTGCCAGGATTTAGTGATGTGAAACAGTCCCTGGCCCAGTGTCCAGCGTAAGCAACTGTCCCAGATGTGATGGGTGCCCCACGACACACATATCGGCTGTAAATGCTCAGTTTCATTCTTCCAACCCCAAATCGGCACCGATCTGCATCTCATGTCAGACGTGTCCATACTCCAGAACGAACAGACCTGTAACAAAATTAAGATAGAAAAAGAAAAACAGGGGGGAGGGAGCTCCCCCACCTTAAATTAAAATAGAGACAGTTCTCGATGGAATCAGCTGCTTACTGTCACTCCTTCCTATATTGTTTTCCAATAACTGTAATTTTACCAACTTTTAGTAATTAACAAACTCAAGCATTGTGTATCACCCTTCCTTTGAGTCACAGGCAAATGGTGTATCAAATATTGTCTGAGCGAGCGTATCAAGATTGAAATTCATCAGCTGAGATATTGAAGAGGGCACTTTGTTTTTGTTGTTGTAACACTATTACTCTAAATAATTCCCCTAAATTGGACTGATTTATTTAGGATCCACACCTGTGTGTTAGATCCAGCCTACTGATTTTTTTTTTTCAGAAGGTATCAAGAGTCCCAGTCAAACTCAGGAACCTTCTGCTAAAGTGTATAAAGAAAATGCTGTGTAACTCCATCTATCAAGGAAAAAAATATAAAAAACACCAAAGGTACATTTTAAAACAGCTCTAAAATCAGTTATGCGCCTGTGTTTAGTAAATTTTGAAGTCAAATTCTGCCGGCCACGAACAATCACCAGCAACTGATGTTGAAAAGTTTATTCACCAGAATTTGCACATTACCAAATGAACAAAGAAAAAAGATTCCTCGGGCTCTAAATTACTGTGTAACAAGGGCATCTGCATTTTGTGGGACTATGAAAATGTGATTACATATAATGAATAATTTGGGGACCGTCCTGTGATAATCCCGTAATATTGTCTATTTCTACTAGGTTTTGGCGCTCTGCAATATCAGTATCTATAATAAAATGATACACGCCATTAACATTTGTCACAGATTCCTCAATTTTAGCTGCTTCATTTGAGGATAACTTCAAAACTGACTCATGACTAAATGCAGTGTTAACAAAATCTGTCAAATTAACCGCAATATCCGTTTGCACACACTATTAAGGTACAGTTTAACCTTAACTTCTAACTCTGTGTAGTTCTGCTTACTTGTGTTTTTTCCCAGGCCTGCAAGCGAGCAAAAGTTTATAGGGTGGCTATTTTCTGCTCCCTATTAATCAGCCAGATTTAAGTCTGATGAATTATCCGTCCGTCCGTCCGTCCGTCCGTCCGTCCGTTGATGAATTATATTTATTTATTTATCTATTATAACTAGGGCTATCAAACAATGAAAACCATTTAATCACTATTTAATCGCAAATTATATTTCATGTCTGAAAGTATATATATTCATTAGGCATTTTAAAACGCTATTTTGCAATAGATAATGCTAGTTAAAATTACACTCTAACAGAAGGCATTTTCCCTTTTTTGTGTTTTCCCAATTTATAATGCCTCAAACAGATGTTCAATGTTCCGCCAAATTTTCAACAACTTTTCCAAACTTCTAACCACTTTCTAACTTTTAGGCTACAGTTCAAAAAAATAAAAATTTTCTCCAAAACTCACCAAACTGCAGCAGTTCATGCTCTCCAATGCAACTCACACATACAGCTTGCAGCCAATACCTCAAATCGCGTTACTGCATTGAAATTCTCCTGTACTTCAACAAACATTATTAATGCATCGACCTTTTTTCTAATGATTTCCAAATTCCCCTTAGTTTTTAACCCATATTTTTACTTATCACTTTTACTTAACAAAATTAAACTGCTCCCCAGTCATTGCTCTTATCTTCAGGCCCATGCACGCGGAGAAATTCACACCCTCATGAAGACACACACACACACATACACACCCCCACTCTCCGCTGAGTTGCAGGGTCCAACCAATCTCTCCTCTAAAAACCATGGATCCCATATTACCGAGACATTCAAAACATCAGACAAGACATAACAAATATAACATTTAAGACAGACAGCCTTGCGCGCGCAGAGGGTCTCCTTTTAATACCCTTCCACTCGACGAAACCAACTATTCATTTTAATACCACCTCGGTCTAATCGTCGTGCAATCAGAATCCCCGTTCTGATGCTAGAGAACAATGTAAATGTTCCCTTGGGGCCCTTTTTTTTTAATCTCTTATCTTCTATAACAGCTCACTCTTAAGGTCTTGCTGCTCTTAGCCTCAACTTAAAGATGTTACGTATTCTCGGCCGTCCTATCCCTGTGCTGCATTAGGGTGTCCCCTTCCCCAAAGAAAGCACTCCATCTTAGTCCTAAATTCACCAGTTTGTCAGTCTGGTGCAGAGGTGACCAAATCTCGGGACTCTTTTTATTCTTTGTATTTTATCTTTTTTATTTGATTTTAAATATTTTTTTTTGCAATCTCAACATTTAAGTTTCTCAATTGCTATTCTTATGTTATTTTATTTATTTTTGTAAAGTCTCAACAGTTAAGTTTCTTGGCTGTTATTTCTAATTTCCTTCTCATACAGCCTCACCATCTAAGATTACTTGCCATTTAATTTTCTATCTAATTTTTCGTTTTTCTGACGCAAACAAACACATAAATCCCATTCAATCATTTCTCGGTTTCAACATAAATTCCATTCAAACCTAGTTATACCGTTCAGCCTCTGATATTTTGAGAAGAAAGCTTCTCATGTACAGCAACACTTGATTTAGCCTACATCTAATCTTTAGCCAATAGGAGAAACAAAATCTCCTTACTTTTTTTCGGGTCGACCCTGTTTTGCTGTAAGTGATTGCTTCTTCGTGCCCAAATTCAAAATGTTCCTCCACTTTAATGTCAAATCCGGGTCACGGCTAACCAAATTGTGATTTATTTATTATTGGCCTAATCCTGCTTTGCTACTAAAGGCCCATTTTTACCCCGGTTTAAGATTTGACAATAAATGAGGAATCATTGATCAGAGGTAGAACGGTTTAAATACATATTTAATTCATAGAAATTAAATATGGAGACAGAGTTACATTACCAATCGAGATCTTTCACCGCGCGGTCGAGAAGTCTGTCTGTCTGTCTAAAGTAAGTTTTACCAAGACATTCCTTTTATCAACTTTAAACTCCTCCTGCATGGCTCAGTGGGAGGATGACTGACCCCCTCTCCTTCTGACCACCCCCTCAGGACAATAAAACTCCATGTTTATCTTACGCTGAAGCAGGAAAGGACAGACCCAACTCTGCTTTCCTCAGTAACCCCAACTAAGATATATTTTTAATTCTCAACACAAGACATCTATCAATTTTAATATAATTATGTAGATATGATGATTATTATCATACTCAATGTTCATCATAAAACAATAAATAAACCAAATGTTTTGAACTTGATAATTATTGCACATTAACAAGCTGCAACCAGCTATAAATGGTTGTAACAAAATCTTCTCTTGCAGCAATATATCAAGCTAAAACAGACTTTGTAGTAAATGAAATAGGGCTCCCTCCACTGCAGACAGCAGCAGGTAGAATGTACTTCAGCTATTATACCACTGAAGAAGTAAAGTGCTAAACTAAGGCAGCCACTGGTAAACTCTTGCAGCGGAGAGCATGCTCTGAAGAAAAGCTGCTTTATTGATGCAGTTGTAGTAACACACTGTGTTCTATTGGAAGTAATGTAAGGCCGTTATCTGTTACATTAAGTCATGACTCTCTTTACCAAATGAAAACTGGAGCCTCCTGTTTTCTTTTTGATACATTACCAGTAATTTTACCCTGTTTGGTCACTTCCAGTAAAAGGAAGAGGCATCACTTGTATGTATAGTTAGAGATGATTTGGAAGTGAGATGAAGCCAAAACAACCATAGTGTATTATCACTAGACTCCCATATGTCTACAGATAATCTGGTGATAATTTACATAGAGGAGACGGCCAAACGCTAACATGGATATCCAGATAGATTTAGTCAGTTTTGTTGTTTTCCTCTAGATGATCTTTCTTCATCTTTGTGGTTAAATGAAGCTTTTAACCAAAGCAGAGACACAGCAGCTCTGCAGTAGAACCAAGACCTGAAGAGACTGAAGAGATTATCTGTGTGGGTCAAACAGGGCATTGATGTGAAGAGCAGATGTTCATCTGATGATGACATCACTGTTTAGTCATCATCTTTTAGTCTGTTTATCAGTGTTTATTAGTCTGATTTAACTACAACTGATCTGATTCTTTCTCTCATCACAGACTAGTGGGTTGTGAGCTCTCATGGACTGACTGTGAAGTTGTGGCCTCAGCTCTGAAGTCCAACCCCTCCCTGACTGACCTGGAAATAGATCAGATCTACAATGATGGACTAAGAACCTTTGGAGACTCTGAGATGAAGCATCTCTGTGAGATCCTGGAGACTCCAGTCTGTAAAGTAAAGAAGCTGAGGTAGGTTTTATCTTCACTTCTACTTTAATGCTTATTTTAATTAATAATTTTGTTCTGACATTTTTTCTTTACAGACAACCTGCTGTCCAAATGTTTTGCCTTGTCAATTATTTATGTTCTTCTTTGATATTTTCAGTATTGAACATTTAACACTTAAAATGCTTTGGACAAAAATCAGGAAAATAAGTCAAATGATGTGAATTATTGATGGAGATGTTTTAGTTTGATTTGGGAAAGATTTAGATAACAAGATCAGATAATTTAGCTTTATTTTTCATTTATTTGTCACATCTTTACATGAAACATTAATGTTTGTTCCTCCAGAGTAGTGCCAGGATCACATTCATACACATAAACAGTAAAATAAACATAATAAAACAGCATTATCTAAAAAATGAATGTTTGAGAAGAACAGAGACAGAAAATGTAAACTAAATCAAAGCGACGGCACCAGCAGGTTGCATGTTCTCCCTGTGCATGTGTGGGTTCTCTCTGGGTACTCCGGCTTCCTCCCACAGTCCTAAAACATGACTGTTAGCTTAACTGGCCTCTCTAAATCCTCCTTAGGTGTGAGTGTGAATGGTTGGTTGTCCTGTCTGTCTCTGTGTTGTCCTGTGATAGGCTGCTTACCTGTCCAGGTGAACCCTGCCTCTCAGCCACTGACAGCTGCAGATAGACACCAGCAGCCCTCAGGACCCCAGCAGGGATAAGCCTGTTGGAAAATGGTTGGATGGACGGCATCAGCAGGTTCCAGCAGCTTAGCTTTGTCCTGAAGCTGCTGTTCTGTTGGTGCGGGTCAGAGAGGAACCGTCCTCTTCAGTCTGACAGCTCAATCAGACAGAACCAGAACCAGGACCCAGCAGTGTGGCTATTAAAACTACAGCACAATATTGAAAAGTAAAAAGCTCTACTGCAGCAGACGCTCTCTGGACTCAGCGGTACCGTTCAGCAACAAGCCAACAAGTTTGAGCACCAAGAAGGAAACCAAAGAAAAACTGAAGAATAATCATTTCTATTAGTCTGCAGACCATTTCTGCCTGGCAGACCATGTTCCAGAGGAACATCTGGCTCCAGCTGTTCTCCTCCATCCTCCTCCTCCCAGGATGTGAAAAAGGAGGCCCGGATGCTCTATTGGCTCCTCACTTTAAATCGGCGCTGGAGAAGATCCAGAAGAATGCCGAGGAGTCAGAGACGCTTCAGGACCTGGTGAGGCCTCACTCCGGGCCGACGTCCCTCGCTGGTCTGCCGGCTGCTTGGACCTCCGTGGCCAGTGTCAGGAGTTCAGGCGCTCCACGGCTCCTGGACCCTCCCTCTGCTCCTCCATCAGCCTCCTCCTCCCTCTGCTCCTCCATCAGCCTCCTCCTCCATCAGCCGCCTCCTCCTCCTTCCTCTGTTCCTCCATCAGCCACCTCCTCCTCCTCCTTCTCTCCTCCCCTTCCTCTCTCCCCCTTCTCTCGCCCTCTCTCCTCCTCCTCTCTCCTCCTTTTCTCCTCCTCTCCTCCTCCTCCTCCTCCTCACAGACTGATCAGAAGAGGCTCCACGCTGCACCTCCTTCTCTCCTCCTCCTCCTCTCCTCCTTATCTTCTCATTCTCTTCTCCTCCCTCTCTCCTCTCCTGCTTCTCTCCTCCTTCTCTCATCCTCCTCTCCTCCCTCTCTCCTCCCTCTCTCCTCCTTCTCTCCTCCTTCTCTCCTCCTCACAGACTGATCAGCAGAGGCTCCATGCTGCACCTCCTCTCTCCTCCTTCTTTCCTCCTCCTCTCATCCCTCTCTCCCTCTCCTTCTCTCCTCCTCCTCTCCTCCTCCTGTCCTCCTCACAGACTGATCAGCAGAGGCTCCATGCTGCACCTCCTCTCTCCTCCTTCTTTCCTCCTCCTCTCATCCCTCTCACCCTCTCCTTCTCTCCTCCTCCCTCTCTCCTCCTCATCTCCTCCTCCTGTCCTCCTCACAGACTGATCAGCAGAGGCTCCACGCTGCACCTCCTCTCTCCTCCACGGTTTAGAGGAGTCATGGAGACGGTTCTAGCGTCTCCAGAGCAGAGCGCTGCACCTCCTCTCTCCTCCTCCATGGTTCAGAGGAGTCATGGAGATGGTTCTAGCGTCTCCAGAGCAGAGCGCTGCACCTCCTCTTTCCTCCTCCACGGTTCAGAGGAGTCATGGAGATGGTTCTAGCGTCTCCAGAGCAGAGCGCTGCACCTCCTCTCTCCTCCACGGTTCAGAGGAGTCATGGAGACGGTTCTAGCATCTCCAGAGCAGAGCGCTGCTCTCCTGTCAGAACTGCAGAAACTCCTGGATAATGACGTCATTTCCAGGGTTCTCCACGGGGTTCTATTCCCTTTATTTACTGGTTCTGATCACAGAGAGACGGTTCCACATGCTGACAGTCAGACAGCTGCTGGAGAACGTTCTCCAGAACAACTGGTTCTCCTCCATAGATCTGAAGGACTACTTCCATGTTCCATCATCCCCAAACAGGAAGTATCTGTGCTTCTCCTTCCAGGGGATTCCCTGTCACTACAACCTGCCATTGGGTTCCTCTCTGGTTCCACGCACGTTCTCCAGATGCTGCTGCGCTCTGCAGGGATGAGAATCCTCTTTTATGTGGACCACCTGCTCTTGCTGGCTCGGTCCAGAGAGGAAGCGGCGGTGCAGACCAGAGCTCTGGCTCCACAGCTGACAGAACTGGGTTCTCCATAAAGTGCTAAAAGGTTCTGTTCTCCGTCCCAGCTGCTAGTTTCTCTGGGCTGGAGCTAAACTGGGCCACCATGAGAGCCCAGAGCAGACGCTGTCAGCGCTGCTCCGCCGGGTCACACCTCAGCACAGTGACAGCTCTGTCCGCCATGCGGCTGCTGGGGATGACGTCAGTGGCCCACCTGCTGCAGGGGCGGATCCAGGATTTTTCAAAGGGGGGTGCACACCTAAGGGTCATGTCAAGACAGTTTGAGGCTAAACGACCAAAGAATGCCATCTTTACTCTTCCACACTACCCTAATTATTCATCTATGGGTTTTTGAATTGATAATCATTTTAATGGATGAACATAAGTGGAATTAGCATGATTACATTATTTTAATTGAAAAAGGATTATTAAGACAAAATTTCTTGGTTTTTACAGCATGCACAAGGTTAAAAGTAGTTTGAAGAAAAAATTATCCTTATCAACAATTAATCAAACAAAGATTTTCTTTATTTCCAGAAATGATATTTATTTAGTAAAATGGAATAAAAAGACCCAAGGACTTAAAAATGGTTTGGTATGGTTCAAATGATAAATTACTTTTTTAATATAAATGTATTTTAACAATTTATTTTATCCAGATAAACTATATTAAGAAAAAAATGACTTAAAAAGACCCAAGGACTCAGAACAGTTTGTTATGGTTCAAGTGATAAAGGAGTTTTTAATATATTTTAACAAGATAAACTATGTTGAGAGAAAAAAAAACTTTAAAGTAAGTTAAACCAATGAACAAGTATGGTGAAGTTAAGCCATAAGCCTATAATAGAACAGTAAGACTTGACAAAGAATATTGTTCTCTTCTACAACACCTTCAACTTTATGATGACGATGATAATGGGTTTATGAATGTGAACCCTCTAGGATGCTTCTGGGCAAATATGTCTACTAGTTTGTACAAATATGTCTAGTTTGATAAGTAGTAGCAGTAGTAGTAGTAGTAGTAGTAGTAGTAGTAGTATCAGTAGTAGTAGTAGCAGTAGTAGTATCAGTAGTATCAGTAGTTGTTTCAGTAGTAGTAGTAGCAGTAGTAATATCAGTAGTATCAGTAGTTGTTTCAGTAGTAGTAGTAGCAGTAGTAGTATCAGTAGTATCAGTAGTTGTATCAGTAGTAGTAGTAGTAGTAGTAGTAACTATGTGAAATCCAAAAAGTGAAACATGCCTGATAATCACTGGAAAATTAAAAAATATTAAGAGGAAATGACTCTGCGAATTTCAGATTCCTACGTTCATCACAGCCCCTGCAGTGGGCGTCGAAATGTGCCATTCTAAGCAAAGGGAGCATATCACTGACCTGTAGTGACCTCTGCCCAGCAGAGTTCCGTCGTCATGGAAACTCACGTTTCACCTGCTGGTGTCCGTCTACTGCAGGCACACATTATGGTCAGAGAGTGCTCTAATTGGAATAAAATGGCATCACTTTGCCTCGAACAACTCTGGATTTTTCATCAACCGTAAGGGCTAGAGACGTAATTTTTTCTGCGTTTATTTCGGAACAGATAGGGGAACGAGACAAAATATCTGTTTTTGTAGGAAATATTTTAATGTAGGCGCAAAAAATCATGAAATAAAGGGGAATATTGACGAAAATGCAAAAATGCTCGAAACATTGTCCCGAACAAATTGCTATAGCTTAGAAACTATATGAGATATCAAAATAATTCTTTCACCATGAGTATCATGAGATGGAAGTCAGATCCTGTTTTAGCATTTTTCCAAAATGCTACTCCTGAACAAATTGTTCCTGCGACAAAACCATAAAAATTATCGACAAATTTCCTTTTTTGTGAGCGCCACAAGGGTCTGGTCATGAATGTGTGAAAGTCTCATGCCTGTACATCAAACGGTTTAGGAGTAGCGATGATGCGAAAACATCTGTCGCTTAGGAAAGTCAGGTGTGATTTTTCACCGCACCTCCATAGAAGATCAATGGAAAGCGTTTGGAGATGTTGCCACTCTGGGGTGATTTGCGAAAAATCTATAATTGCTACATGTGTGAGGGTTACATTTTCTGAATCCAGACAGAAATTCATACGTTTTGATGTATAATTTATGTATGGAGGACCAAGTCTTCTATAATTAAAAATAAATACAGAAATAAATAAATGCTCAATAAATAAATATGCATACAATTATGTGCCACCAAAAATATAATAAAGAAATAAATGTAGGTAGAAAATAAATTATACAGTGAGACAAAATGTATATATCTCCTTTAATTAGCCACTTTATTTATTAATTACTTATTTTTTTAAGTATTTATTTATGTGCATGTTATAATATTTTTTTCTGTTTTATTCTTTCTTTGTATTTTTTTGCCCTATTTATTTCTCCAATGCTATTTATTTCTGCCTGTCCTTTTTACATTTCTGTTTGTCTTTTTTACATTTCTGTCTGTCCTTTTTACATTTCTGTTTGTCTTTTTTACATTTCTGTCTGTGCTTTTTACATTTTTGTTTCTCGTTTTTACATTTCTGTCTGTCCTTTTTACATTTCTGTTTCTCGTTTTTACATTTCTGCTTGCCGTTTTTACATTTCTGTCTGTCCTTTTTACATTTCTGTTTCTCGTTTTTACATTTCTGTCTCTCGTTTTTACATTTCTGCCTGTCCTTTTTACATTTCTGTATGCATTTCTGCCTCATTATGCAAATGAGGAGGGGCTGTGTCTTAAGGGCTCAACTTCTTCCCATTGGTTGGTTAGCATTTTACTGCATCGGTCAAATCTACATGGCTTTCCCCTGCACTAAAGAATTGTTTAGTAATGTCAAACTCAGCAGGCAGACGTTCAGTGGCCGACCTCTTAAGGGAAGCTGCTAATAGACTGGAAGAATTAGAACGCTGTACATTTGGGATCTGAAATGTTTTTCGGTGGTTTCAGATTCGGCTTTCCAGATCAATAACTCATTGGCGGATGATTTATTCTACAAAACAGACACCTCTCTGCAAGCACCGCATGGCAGACACTGAGCTACAACCGTAGTTTCCTCAAAACGAGTCTTAGTCCGTGGGCCAGAATCTGTGGGACGTCTCCTTAAGAAGTTTCGTATGAACTGTCAGACGGCAGCTTTCTTCCACCGGGAAAAGTTGCTACACATAGCAGTGATCTCAAAACACCAATGTTCCCACGTTTTCACTTGCACATTAATAAGTTATTGCTGATAAAAAATCTAAACGGCTGCGCTCCTGTCCGAGAGGTCACGTGATTCGATTTTTGCTGCTCAGCCAATCAGATCGCTGTATTGTCAGCTGAGTGCGTTCAATCTGTAAGGTGTTGTGAAAATTTGTTTCCAGATGAAGAAAGCCCAATAATAGTATTTTCTGGCGCCAGTTGGCAAAGATCTTGATGGCAAGGAAAAAGAAATAGCCCAGACCATCCATCATCCATTTTCTAACACGCTTATCCCTGCTGGGTTCGGATTGGTGCCGATCTCCAGCTGTCAATGGGCGAGAGGCGGGGTATAAACTGGGCAGGTCGCCAGTCCATCTCGGGGTCCAGTCCATCTCAGGGCAGAAATAGCTATTTCGAAACATTGTCCCGAACAAATTGCTATAGCTTAGAAACTATATGAGATATGAAAATAATTATTTCACCATGAGTATCCGCAGGCTTTGGAGGACAACTGTGCTTATTTTTATGTTTGTACAAAAATCAGTGTAGGCATGGCGACGATGTAAAAAAGTACATCAGGTGGAAGGATGCAGGTCCAAAGCGTTTTAAGGATTTTGCACATTCGCTACTCTCGAACAAATTGTTCCTGCAGCAAAACCGTAACATTTATCCACAAAATTCCTTTTTTGTGAGCGCAAGAAGGGTCTTGACATGAATGTGTGAAAGTCTCATGCCTGTACATCAAACAGTTTAGGAGTAGCGACGATGTAGAAAAGTGCCTCATTTGGCGGGATGGAAGTTTGATCCTGTTTTAACATTTTTCCAAAACGCTACTCCCGAACAAATTGTTCCTGCGGCAAAACCGTAACATTTATCGACAAAATTCCTTTTATGTGAGCGCCAGAAGGGTCTTGAAATGAATGTGTGAAAGTCTCATGCCTGTACATCAAATGGTTTAGGAGTAGCGACAATGCGAAAACATGTGTCGCTTGGGAATGTCAGTTGTGATTTTTCACCACACCTCCATAGAAAATCAATGGAGAGCTTTTAGGCTTCTTGGTGCTCTGGGGTGATTTGCGAAAAATCTATAAATGCTACATCAATGAGGTTTACATTTCCAGAATCCAGACAAAAATTCCTACGTTTTGATGTATAATTTATGTGAATAGAGTGAAAATTGTGTGAGTGGGAAGAAGTTGTTCAGAGAAGGAAAATCTATAGAATCGTTAGAGTGGCCACTCTAAACGAACTCCCTAGCAACCATAGCAACGCATTCATTTCTCTGAATTTCTTGAAAAGCCAAAATTATTTTAAGGAGGTACTATATGAAAATGGTGACAGATATGAAAACGCTGAAGTAACTGAAGATAGCTGAAGGTTATTTGAACATTTTAAAAGTTGAATGGCGTTTCTAGCTTAAAGTAGGCTGAAGCAGTAAGCTGTCAAAAAGCTGTAAAATTTGAAGAATTTGAAGGATTCTCCATTCATTTCAATGAGAGCAAAAAACTCACAAAAAGTTGAATATTTTAAATATTATAAATGTTATAATTAACAAAAGAGATAGCAGTAAGGTTGTAAACGAGCTGAACGTTTTGATACAAAAATTGTTTAAATCGGTTGAAGTATGCAGGAGTAGTTAGATGCCGAAAAACGTACGGAATAATAATGAAGACCTGAAGGATCTTAATAAGTGAGAATGCTGTATAGCATTCTCACTAATTAGAAAGACTTGGCAAAAGTGGTAAGATTTCTAACTGTGTTTTAGATTTCCTGTTTGGTAGAGAAATAGAAGTTAGAGTTGGGGCTGATTTCTCTACTAGATATATGGTTGAGAATGGTAGCCCACAAGGCAGTGTGTGTAGCCCAATTCTTTCTAATATGATAAATGACATTTCTGATGAGGTAGATGGTAGTATAGGGAAATCTTTATTTGCAGATGATGGCTCTGTAGGTGAGGGTCAGAATCTGATATATTTGCAGAAAAAGATGCAGGAGGCCATTTTGAAAGTGGAAGGTTGGGCAAATAAATGTGATTTAGAATGTCAGCTGCAAAGTCCCAAGTTAGTTTTAACAGAAGAGATAAGTTAATTTAACTCTTTATAATCAGAAGCTTGAACAGGTGAATAAAGTGAGGTTTTTAGGGGTCATCTTTGATGAAAACTTAACTTGGAAACAGCAGATAGAATTAGTTAAAAAAAATGTAAAAAGTGAATAATTTGTTGAGACATCTTTCTGGACAGGAATGGGGAGCTTCAAGAAGTGCTGTTGGCAGTTTATCACGCTCTCATGAGATCTTCCTTGGATTATGGCTGTATAGCATATATGGCAGCTGCTGACAGTCATTGGAGGTTACCAATATGTTGTGGAGCTTTCAGATAATCTCCTTTAGCTGCTTTGCAGGTTAAACTGGTGAGCTTCCTTTAAGCTTAAGATTGAAGCTAATGTCTGTGTACTGGGTAAAGCTACAGGGACATAATTATGGTCATCCAACTAAGGCTGTGCTGCAGGACTGTTGGGAACATCATGAATGTGATTGTAACAGCTTTAGATGGATTGGGGACAGAATCCCCAATACACCTTAAGCAGGTTGCCATCTGCCAATAAAACAAAACTATTGACAAAAAGTTCAAGCAATTAACCAATTTAGTTAAAAACTGTCATGGTTTGTTTACTGAAGAACTCAGGAAGCTGGTGAAGATTCTCAGTCATCCAGGTCATGGTCATTCCAAAAAAAGGTAAAAAACAAAGCAACTGGACTTGTTTTCCGTAGTTGAAGACGTTTCGCTTCCTCTCCCGGAAGCTTTCTCAATTCAAAAAGTCTGGAGTAATGATGAGTAACAAGCTTTATACCATACCAAACAAAGGCCTGTAATGGCTTAGATAACATGCCAATTCAACCGAAACAGGACCACCCCTTAGTAATGGGCGGTCGTAAAAACCATTAAGCCAGCGGAATGGACCGAAACTGGTCCACTCCTCTGTAACGAGGAGTCGTTAGAGTGTTATTGGCTTGGCTTAAAGGAACAATGTTTTAATCACCTGAATGAGGGTGAGAGTTAAGTTGACGATTGGCTGGAATTAATCCTATAGCTGTGTTGTAAGTTTTTGAGAGTTGGAACCTAAGGCCTCCTCCTCTGTTTAAGGTTGGTCTTTCTCTCTTGATGTAGATGGCTTCCTTCACACCCCTTTCAAACCATCTGTCTTCTTTGTCCAAAATGTGAACATTTTGGTCCTCAAAAGAGTGTCCTTTGTCCTTTAGGTGTAAGTGAACAGCAGAGTCTTGACCTGAGGAGGTAGCTCTCCTGTGTTGAGCCATGCGTCTGTGGAGAGGTTGTTTGGTTTCTCCAATATAAAGATCAGAACATTCCTCACTGCACTGAACTGCATACACCACTCCGCTCATCTTAGGTTTGGGGGTTTTGTCCTTGGGATGCACCAGCCTCTGTCTGAGGGTCCTGTTTGGTTTGAAATGTACTGGGATTTTATGTTTGGAGAAAATCCTCTTGAGTTTTTCAGAGACTCCAGCAACATATGGGATGACGATGTTTTTGCGTTTATTCTTCTCACCATTATGTTCTGCAGCGGGTCTTTTGGATTTTCTTGCTGATTTGACAAAAGCCCCGTTAGGGTACCCACAGGTTTGGAGGGCATCTCTGATGTGTTTCTGTTCCTTGTGCTTCCCTTCTGTTTTAGTCGGGACATGCTCGGCCCGGTGTTGTAAGGTTCTGATGACGGAAATTTTGTGCTCCAGTGGGTGGTGTGAGTCAAAAAGAAGATATTGGTCTGTGTGGGTGGGTTTCCTATACACTTCAATGTTGAGATTTCCATCTCCTTCCAAATTCACCAAACAGTCGAGAAAAGGTAGCTTGTTGTCATTGGCATCCTCTCGAGTAAACTTGATGTTGTTGTCCACCGAGTTGATGTGTCTTGTGAACGCTTCCACTTCTTTTAGCTGGATTTTGACAAAGGTGTCATCCACATATCTAAACCAGTGGCTTGGTGGTGTTCCTCTGAAGGTTCCCAAAGCTCTCTTTTCCATTTCTTCCATGTAAAGATTGGCTACAATAGGTGACACTGGAGATCCCATGGCACAGCCATGCTTCTGTCTGTAAAATTGATCGCTGAACTTGAAATAAGTAGTAGAAAGACAAAGGTCCAGTAGGGTACAGATCTGGTCCGGAGTGAAATTAGTTCTGTTATTAAGGTCACTATCTTGTTGAAGACGTTTCCTGACTGTTTCTACTGCCTCTGATGTAGGTATGCAAGTGAAAAGTGAAGTGACATCGAAAGACACCAGAGTTTCCCCTGGTGCCATCTTTAAATGTTTGACTTTGTTAGCAAAGTCCTTGGAGTTTTCTATGTGGTGTGGTGTGTTCCCCACCAGGGGGGCTAAAATACTAGCAAGCTGTTTAGCAATGTTATATGTTACTGAATTAATGCTGCTGACAATGGGTCTGAGTGGTGTTCCTTCTTTGTGAATTTTTGGGAGTCCATATAAGCATGGAATGTCTTCCCCTGGATATAATCTATAATAAGATGAGCGATTGATTACCTTGTCTTTTTCTAGTTGTTGTAGGTAGTCAGTGATTTTCTTTTTGTAGGAGTTGGTAGGATCCCTTTTCAAAGACTCATATGTGTTGGTGTCACTCAGTAGAGTGTGAATTTTGTCCTGGTAGTCTGAAGTGTTGAGGACCACGGTGCATCTTCCTTTGTCTGCTGGTAATATGGTGATGCTTTGGTCCTGGCTAAGCGATGTTATGGCTTTCCTTTCCTGTGGTGTGAGATTGGAAGGAGGTGGTTTGGCGCTAGATAGGGTAGCTGTTATTTTCATCCTGAGTTTTTCTGCCTCTGTTTCAGCCAGATTGTTGTTCTTGATGGCCGATTCCGTGGCCGTTATCAGTTCCACAATGGGTATTTCTTGTGGAGAAATGGCAAAATTCAGGCCTTTACTCAGTACCTCCATCTCCGGCTTCGTCAGCGACCTGCTAGAGAGGTTTTTAACCCACTTGTCCTGGACATTGATGTTAGTGGCCTCCTCCTGGGGTATGTTGTTGTCTAGTGTAGGTGCTGCTTTCTGTTGCAGTCTATTGAATTTGGCTTTTTGTCTTTCTTTTGTTTTAAGGTGCTGTGAAAGTTGGACCTTGTCAACAAAGCTGGAAACCTCCCCAAACAAAGTTTCAGGGAGAAAACTCAACAGCTTCTGCCTAGTCTGATCTATTTTGTAAGAGAGGGCTTCAATAGTGAAATGGGTCTGTCTTATCCTCTCACTAAGCAGTTTGTTTTGCGCGTTCCTAAGAATCTCTTCTGCCCTGTGGCCCTTAATGCTAGAATTCAGTCTTAAGCTGTTGGGGGTGAGGCTTTGCTGTCTACACCTCAAATTAAAACGAAGATGGTTCTTATAATCTGCAAGTTTTCTAAGTAATTTCTCATACTCACGCACTACTCCCAGGGTGTCTTTCCCAAATTGGCGAGCAATATGCTGGTGAAGATTCTCAGTCATCCAGGTCATGGTCATTCCAAAAAAAGGTAAAAAACAAAGCAACTGGACTTGTTTTCCGTAGTTGAAGACGTTTCGCTTCCTCTCCTGGACTAAGGTAATCAATCGCTCATCTTATTATAGATTATATCCAGGGGAAGACATTCCATGCTTATATGGACTCCCAAAAATTCACAAAGAAGGAACACCACTCAGACCCATTGTCAGCAGCATTAATTCAGTAACATATAACATTGCTAAACAGCTTGCTAGTATTTTAGCCCCCCTGGTGGGGAACACACCACACCACATAGAAAACTCCAAGGACTTTGCTAACAAAGTCAAACATTTAAAGATGGCACCAGGGGAAACTCTGGTGTCTTTCGATGTCACTTCACTTTTCACTTGCATACCTACATCAGAGGCAGTAGAAACAGTCAGGAAACGTCTTCAACAAGATAGTGACCTTAATAACAGAACTAATTTCACTCCGGACCAGATCTGTACCCTACTGGACCTTTGTCTTTCTACTACTTATTTCAAGTTCAGCGATCAATTTTACAGACAGAAGCATGGCTGTGCCATGGGATCTCCAGTGTCACCTATTGTAGCCAATCTTTACATGGAAGAAATGGAAAAGAGAGCTTTGGGAACCTTCAGAGGAACACCACCAAGCCACTGGTTTAGATATGTGGATGACACCTTTGTCAAAATCCAGCTAAAAGAAGTGGAAGCGTTCACATGACACATCAACTCGGTGGACAACAACATCAAGTTTACTCGAGAGGATGCCAATGACAACAAGCTACCTTTTCTCGACTGTTTGGTGAATTTGGAAGGAGATGGAAACCTCAACATTGAAGTGTATAGGAAACCCACCCACACAGACCAATATCTTCTTTTTGACTCACACCACCCACTGGAGCACAAACTTTCCGTCATCAGAACCTTACAACACCGGGCCGAGCATGTCCCGACTAAAACAGAAGGGAAGCACAAGGAACAGAAACACATCAGAGATGCCCTCCAAACCTGTGGGTACCCTAACTGGGCTTTTGTCAAATCAGCAAGAAAATCCAAAAGACCCGCTGCAGAACATAATGGTGAGAAGAATAAACGCAAAAACATCGTCATCCCATATGTTGCTGGAGTCTCTGAAAAACTCAAGAGGATTTTCTCCAAACATAAAATCCCAGTACATTTCAAACCAAACAGGACCCTCAGACAGAGGCTGGTGCATCCCAAGGACAAAACCCCCAAACCTAAGATGAGCGGAGTGGTGTATGCAGTTCAGTGCAGTGAGGAATGTTCTGATCTTTATATTGGAGAAACCAAACAACCTCTCCACAGACGCATGGCTCAACACAGGAGAGCTACCTCCTCAGGTCAAGACTCTGCTGTCCACTTACACCTAAAGGACAAAGGACACTCTTTTGAGGACCAAAATGTTCACATTTTGGACAAAGAAGACAGATGGTTTGAAAGGGGTGTGAAGGAAGCCATCTACGTCAAGAGAGAAAGACCAACCTTAAACAGAGGAGGAGGCCTTAGGTTCCAACTCTCAAAAACTTACAACACAGCTATAGGATTAATTCCAGCCAATCGTCAACTTAACTCTCACCCTCATTCAGGTGATTAAAACATTGTTCCTTTAAGCCAAGCCAATAACACTCTAACGACTCCCCGTTACAGAGGAGTGGACCAGTTTCGGTCCATTCCGCTGGCTTAATGGTTTTTACGACCGCCCATTACTAAGGGGTGGTCCTGTTTCGGTTGAATTTGCATGTTATCTAAGCCATTACAGGCCTTTGTTTGGTATGGTATAAAGCTTGTTACTCATCATTACTCCAGACTTTTTGAATTGAGAAAGCTTCCGGGAGAGGAAGTGAAACGTCTTCAACTACGGAAAACAAGTCCAGTTGCTTTGTTTTTTACCTTTTTTTGGAAGAACTCAGGAAGCGCACACAGGACTAAAGTTTAAGAGTTTTTATTAAAGGAAGTGAGGTGGATGATGAAGACCGGAGGTTCAGGACAGCAGAAGGTCAGGGATGTAGGTGATGGCAGGAGCTGACGGCCCGGAGTGAAAGTCGATAAAGCCTGATGGCCAGGAAAGCAAAGTGCTGCTTGGCTAGCAGGCCTCGTAGCGACACCAGGGCACCGAACGGAGCTTCTCCAGGGCGGCTAGGCAGGTTAGCAGTTCTCAAGAGACACCAGGACTCAGGGCAGAGCTTCCTCGGAGCGGCTAGTCAGGTTGGCAGCTCTCTGGAGACACCAGGACACAGAGCAGAACTTCTCCAGGAACAAGAGCAGGGGACAAAGTCTTACAAAGCAACTGGCAGGACTAACCTTAAACGAGGAAACAGCTCTTCCAAGGCAAAATGAGGACTGTCATAGAGTGGTGGATAACAGAAGACAGTCCAGTGCTGAACTGAAGGCAGAGGAAGGTTTAAATAGAGCACTTAACAGGTGGAACAAGGGTCTGGCTGATTGTCTGGTAAATTGTTAACAGGTGTGACTGACTGCTGAGGAGGTGAAGATGACAGAAAATAACTGATGACAAGTAAAACTAACAATAAATAAAGTCAAACCAAACCCACATGAGATGAAAAAACTGAAAATAACAGAAAAGTGAAGCCAAACCAAAACTCAACCATGACAAAAACAAGTATCATTTACATAAAATGATACTTGAAGTCGCTTCTCGCTTCAAAGTATCAATGTATTTTTGCCTGTTTTTTCACTGCCATTCCCTATATGTACGCGAGAAAGCAACAACAAAAAACCGCGTGTTAACGTCAAATAAACATGCAACAGTTAGTTGGTTTTTTTTTTTGGAATGTTGGCGGCCGCCTCGCCAACACAGTGCTGCGGGAAACACTGCTGTGGGGTTTCTAAAGCTGTCAAACCCTGCGCCGAAATCTGAACCACTTCCCGAAGCAGTCACGTGGTACAGCCGGGCAGCGAGGCTTCGGACGTCATCATTTTTGGCTCCTCCCCTAAATGAAGCAAGCCTCGATACGCGCTTTACGGAAATGCCCCCTCCATTACTCGACACACACCTCGAAGCCTCGGCACATAACGTAACATCACTACTCCAGCCTAATCCTGGCTTTAACGTTGCACTACCACAGAGCCACAGCATCAAGGTGAGGTCAACCCTGTAGTCTGTCTCTACGGGACAAATAAATGGCCATCTTTGACTCACTGATTAAAAAGTTTAAAAGTCTGGCCTTTGGCTTATTACTTTTATTTTGGCACACTCCTCCAATAAATAAAGAAGTTGTAAAAACTAAGCCAAAAGACTAAAAACATTTGTTAAAAGAATAAAAACGGTCTTTAGTCTGATGCAGTCCATAAAAACATGAAAAACATTTTCAGACAGACTGCAGAAAGGACACTCGTTTAAAACAGCCCGATTAATAACAGATAAAAACGAGTTTGTGGCGATGGCACCGTGTAAAATCCTCCATTGGAGATCACCGGTTCTTTTTTTAATTGGAGGCTTATATAAAGTCCTCCACTGGGGTGCTCTACCAGCAAGTTTATCAGTCCATAGACAGACTGAGCAGTTCTGGAGGTGTCTTTGAGTCATTACTTTAGAGCAGACTCCATAAACAGTTTTCTGGTCCATAGTGAATAAAACCATCTTCTGTGGGTCCAGGCCGGAGAGCAGAGGTCAACTTCTCTCCGGGAAACCAGGATCCAGGATCAGGCCAGGAAAGGAGTCCGTTGGGTCTGGTTGGCTCTGTCCCTCACAGTAGTCACAGAGCAGAGCGTTTCTGTTTGCATTATTATTCATCTGGACCAAGATTCCTTTTTAGTTTATTATTTGCTCTTTGAGAGAAGCCACCACTAAGTTTGGTTTCCATGTTCACAAGCATAGAAACAGGCCTGCAGCATAGGGTTAACTTGGGTTTTACCGCCTTTAGCTTTAATTAATAAGCATTTAAGCAAATATTACTGAACTGGGATCTCAGATTGACACCCTGAGGGTTTTTATTTTGGTTTTGTATGCAGAGAAGTGCTTGTTACATGTCTTTATTTAAAGGTCCTAAAGTACATTTATTTTATTCACCTTTTTATTTTCCTAAATATAGGGGGGGGGGGTATTGTTAACACTTTATAACTTGTGTCAAATGGTGATTTAGTCTGTGCCTCATTATTCCAGTGTTCAGTGTTTAGTGCTAATGGTAGTGGTACTACCTAATACCATGCATAGATCTGTAGTCCACGTTTGCACTGCAAGTTTGCTGGTTCAAATCCCACAGGCTCCTGCCCTGGGTCCCTGAGCAAGACCCTTAGAGCCAGAATGCTCCGGGGCGCCACCCAGTGGCAGCCCACTGCTCCCTGAAGGACGGGTTAAATGCAGAGGACACATTTAATTGGTTTCCAAAGATGTGCTGAAAAATGCAGAAGATTATTATTTAGTCCAAAGCTCTGAGCTGCCCTCAGGTCTTCAGGAAGGCTGATCCACAGCTGAGGGCCGCAGGTGGAGAAAGTCTCCTCATGGTAGGTTTTAGTTCTCACAATGAGCCACCAGACACACAGAGACCCACTGAGAACAACTGAGCCAGGATGATGAACATGTGAGCCCAGCAGCAGAACATGGGACCAATGTTCAGTGATCAGGGACTGAAGGAGCAGAACTTTAACCAGACGCCATGTTTCCTTAGAGAAAAGCCTCCATGCAGGCTGCTGCTTTAGCTTGAAGATGAATCCAGAACAATGTGAGCTGAAACTCTGTTAAATTATCCATGTTTAGAACATTCTGGCTCTGAGAACCACTGTTCTAGCAGAACCCTGAGCCACACTAGAAGACAGCAGCATTTTAAACAGACGCCAGAGCCATCAGACTTAAATATCCAGCAGCAGCAAGTGATCATGGATGGATTTATGTTCAAGGAGAGTTTATTGTTGGCTGCTAATCTCCAAGCTCTAGTGCCCCCCCAACCCTAAGCCCAGAACATCTTCATCACCAGCCGCCACTGCTGAGAACCACACCTTGATCTGGACCTTCACACGTCATGATAACATGTTCTGGTTCTGCTGGCTTTAACTCTTTAAATCAGTTCTACTGGATCACATATCAGACATCAGTTCATCATGTTTCTGAGACTTTTACATTCAGGGACATTCATTTTCTACATTTTATCATTTATTTGTTCATGTTTCAGTTTTAACCTGCATCCTGGTGGCTTCAGCTAACATCTTTCATTCTTTATTCAGATTGAGGAGCTGCAGTTTGTCAGAGATCAGCTGTAATTATCTGGTATCAGCACTGAAGTCCAACCCCTCCCATCTGACATACCTGGACCTGAGTGACAACAAAGACCTGAAAGATGGTGTAGTGAATGAGCTCTGTGGTTTCCTCCAGACTCCCCTCTGCAAACTACAGACACTGAGGTCAGACTCCATGTTTTAATAATGGGGGGGGGACCTCTCTCCTCTGAATGTGGATCTGAACCCACAGCCACAGGGGAATTTCAACAAGGAGCACAGCGTGGTTTACTTTTTAACAACTTATTTTAACAGCTTATTAACAACTTGTTTTAATGTGGACAACATCTGAGCTTTTACCTCTGATTTCCACATTTAATAAACGCCTCTCTGGGAAATTTTCCCAACGTTTCTTTGCTTTTTCTCCGTGGCTGCCACGTCACCATGATGAAAAAATGATCAGCTGACACATTTTCTACACATTAACATTCATGAGGTGCTTTGCATCGAGCGTTTCTGCTTGAATCTGGGCGTGTAGAGGGCAGAACATGAGCCAGAACCTGGTACCAAATGTATCGCTACAGCTGGGATCTAGAAAGGAAAATGGCTGCTGCTGTGCCTGAGCATGGTTTGATTAATCTGAATATTTTTACCATACTCCATTTTCTTTTTCTTGGCGTTCACTTTGAGTACGGATTCCACACAAAGTTTCTAAATGAGAGCCAGGACTGTAAAAACTGCTAAACAAGTTTTAACTGTTGAAAGTTCTCATATTGTTGATTGTTGAAGAGCTGAAGTCAGCAGGTCTTTATTGAAGCAGCAGCTTGTTGTCATTAATATTAATGAGAGTTCTTTAACTGGTTCTGTTGGACTGTTAGAACCTGCATCCTGGTGGCTTCAGCTCACATCTTTCATTCTTTATTCAGCTTGAGGAGCTGCAGTTTGTCAAAGATCAGCTGTGATCATCTGGTATTGGCGCTGAAGTCCAACCCGTCCCATCTGACATACCTGGACTTGGGAGGAAACTACCTGAAGAAGTCAGATGTTCAGCAGCTGAAGGATCTTGTAAGGAGTCCAGACTACAAACTGGAATATCTGTAAGTAGATGGTTGGAGTGAGTCCAGCTGCTGTCAGCAGAACTGTTCTGAACCCAGTTGGTACCAAAGCAAAGATCCAGTGTTTCCAGTAAAGCTGCAGCTTCTCAGTGGGAGGAGAATGGTGACAGGCTTCCTGGTTGGACACAAAGACAACAATGAGCCAATCAGAGGAGCCAGCAGCTTGTTGTGTTCCTGTCTTTGTGTCCATGTGAAGATGACTGTTGTTGTTGTGTTCATGTCTCCAGGAAATGCAGCTGGATTCCAGCTGACAGCCTTCCACCATGTCTAGAGACAGTGGTCCTCATTCATCAAGCTGTGGAGCATCAGATCTGATCTCAGACTCTTTGTTCTCTCATTTCAACAGCAAACAGCTGATCAGTTTCATCTTAGTCACAGCTCTGAGATCAGTCTGACTGCAGCCTGCAAATCACTGATTTCACAGCCCATCATTACATTTAGTCACCATGTGGTCTTTCTACAGAGCAGAAGCTCTGCTGAAGTCCACTCAGCACATCTGGACATGTGTCCTTCTCTCACTAGTTTCATCCAGATGTGTTCAGGGACAGCCTCCATGTTTCTTAGTCAGCTGATGTTTCAGGAACAGATGAGATGTTCATGTTCAGCTTCCAGAGGCTGAAACACTCACTGATCTCCGCTGTTGCTCCTTCTTCTCTCTGCAGGTTTAGGTGATGATCTTAGTAGAGGAGAGAAGCTGAGCTGTCCTGGTGATCCAGAGGTTGAAGCTGCAGCAGTTTGAGTTTAAAGAGACTCTGACTGGATCCTGATGATGAACTCTGAGCTTAGAGATGTTGATCCTGTTTATCTGATCATGTCTGTCATTTAGTGTCTGATATTGTTTGTCTCTGTGGACCAATGAGGATCAAATGAAAACTAAGCTGCATTTAGTGGCTCCATGGAGTTTTAACCTGAATCTGATGAAACTGCAAAGTTGATCTTTTTTCTCTCTGCTTCATTTTCAGCCTGTAACCCAGAAATCTGAAATAAAGCTTAACTCTAAAGTTTTCAGGCTGCATGTTTGCTTCATTGTGATGCAGTTTCTGCAGGTTTTTCAGCATATTTTAGATGTTTTCTGCAAATGTTTGGGCAGCTCTGCTCCTTTTATCTGTTGCTGCAAACAGCTCAGTGAGTAAATGATGGTTTCTTCAATCAGAGGATGAAGCTTTTCTTCAGGATTTTACATCAAATCTTTTTATTTCCTTCTTTCTGAAGGTAAATTCTAAAAGTGAGTAAAGATAAAGTTTGATCTGCTCCAGCTTCTCCTTTGGTGAGCATGGAAACACTTTCTGCAGCAGCTCAGAGACTTTCAAATCTTCTTTGGAGGATTTTCTCTGTTCTTCCTGCAGAACGGTTCTGGTTCTGTTGGATCTGAGGCTCATCATGCAGCTCTGCTCTGCTGAGGTCAGAACATAGATTTTAATCCTGTTTAGGGACTGTGGGGGTAAAACCTTCACCTGCAGCTCCTCATCAAGTCCACTGTGGACGTTGGAGAAGGAAAAGAGATTTTCTCTTTTCATCAGAAATTCAAACATGAATCATTTCCTTTTTTCTCGTTACCTGGACATTTCAGATGGACCAGAACCAGAAGCTGCTCTACAGAACCTGGATCCTCAGATCGTCTCCCTGTTACATAAATAACTTTAGAACCTGAGAAAGACGACATCTGGCATCCAAGCAGACAGGCAGAAAGATAGAAAATCATTTTAGATGTGTTGAATTTTAAAGTTAAAGTTGGGTTAAAATGAGGAATTATTAAAATGATTCATGCATAAAACAGGGATTATTAGATTAAGTCAGAACTGAGTTTAAAAGCAGAAGTTTAACAAGTTATCTGGATCCTTTGGTTCAGTTTGTAGCTTTAAAACATCCATTAGAACCAAAGATCAGCAGGTGGTGTCTCACTTGATTCCCACTAAAAATCCCTGAGTGGAAATGAAAAGCTGGACTGTCAGTGTGGTTCAGTCAGAGCAGCTTTAGAGACCATTCATCTGATGGAAACGTGGGAACCTTAGAGGAACATTTCTCTGTTCATTTGTTCTGAAACATTTATTCTCTGGATATTTCCTCTGGTATCCAGCCTTCATTCTGTCTCCATCAGGATAGGAGACCAGCAGGTGGTGCTGCTGAGCAGCTTCAGCTTTCTATGGAGCCACATTAGCAGAAACTTAATGGATCCAAACTGTTAGACCAGATCCAGACAGCCTTCATGTTCTCTACATGATCTGGGATGAAGAGAAAAGCTCGGAGCACATTGTTGGAAACTGTGGCACAAAGAATGGAGTGAATCATTTCTTCATGTGCAGTTATGTACCTAGGATGAAACATCTGCTACAATTTGGCTAAATAGTTTTAGTCCCAGCAGAAAAAAAATAAGCTGAGCCAGCAGTTTATG
This sequence comes from Fundulus heteroclitus, assembly GCF_011125445.2. Taxonomy (NCBI): domain Eukaryota; kingdom Metazoa; phylum Chordata; class Actinopteri; order Cyprinodontiformes; family Fundulidae; genus Fundulus; species Fundulus heteroclitus. The sequence goes on along the minus strand of NW_023396703.1, from coordinate 16,004 downwards.
TCCGTAAACATGAAATGCTGCTACAGCCATGGAGAAACCTTTAGGAAGAGCTCCTCTGGTTTTCTAATCAACACAATACATTGAGTTATTAATATGAACAGAAATATTGAGTCAAACATTCAGGAAGATGCTCACATGCATCTGTGAGAAAAGTTCCCACGCAGCGTCGTCTATGAAATGCAGATGAATGTTTTTGTCCTGACATCTTTTCAGCAGCTCACTGATGACAGATTCTGGATCTGCAAACCTGTTTCAAGAAGAAAAAACTGATAAATACATGAGAAAATATGAAAATAACAGAGAATTCAGCATTTCTGGACAGCGTCTGAGGGTTTTCCATCTTTAACCACAGGTAATGACTTCTGCTCAGATTAATGAACGCACCTTTCTCCAGCAGTTCAACAACATTAATGGTATTTCATGGCAGCAGCAGCTCCAGATCCACCAGTTACGTCACGTTTGCTTTGCAGGTTCTGGATCAGAGTAAATCTGCAGCTTTGAAGTTGCTACAGTCCTGATCAATGGAGAAAACAGAGGTCATCAGTCAAGCTATTATAACTGGAACAAAATCCAGATTATGTCAAAGAAACTCAGGATCCCAACCCTGAACATCTTTGAATGCAGAAATCAGTTTGTTCTCTACCAGAAACATCATTTAGAGGCAATGAGGACTAATGGCAGCAATGACAGCAGAAATATGACAATATTTTCTCCCTTCAGTTGGTTTGGAGCCATCAGGATGTGACAGCAGATCTTCTTCTCCATCTTCATCATCCTCACAAACATGCTACTACCATCAAGGCCTCTGTCCCACTTCTTCAAGTATGCAACTATGTGGCCTATGAACTGATGTGGGAAGTGACTATGAAGCTGTGAACTATTACCAAGTCCACATCTGCTCAGAATCTTCCCTTCTTTCCTTCTGAGGCAAAGCAGCAGCTGCGGTGATCTTTGTGCAGCTCCAGGCTGTCAGGCAGCAGTTTATGGATGAAGAGCTGATGAAGACGCTGGTTGGACTTTGGAGACCAGAGAAGCTCTTTAGTCCACGGAGGCTGTTGGTCTGACATGAGGACCGTCACTGATCCACCAACCGCTAGAATAAGGAGAAAAATGGCTTTTCACTGCCTTTTTTCATTGGATTTGGCAGCTGGAATATTTTCTTATTAAACTCAGAAAATTAAAAATAAAATGAAGAGTTTTTCTTCTGCTTTGTTGAAATGTTGTCGAACAGTTTGTGTTAAACTTCTGTTGACAAAACAGTTGTTTTCTTTTATTTTTACAATACCAGATAATGTCTTTAATAAAGGAAAAGGTCAAACAGCAGAAGTTCTCCATTAAAACAGTTTCCTGGGTCTCTGCAGAGATCATGTGGAGCCGTTTCTGACTGAGACTGTGTTCAGAAAATGAAACCATAACCTGTCCAGGCTGCCACAGGTCCTGCTTCCATTTTTCTTCTATTATTTTAAAGATGTTCACATGAACAGAGAAGCTCATTGCTATTCTTTCCATCTGCCTGCATTCCTCCACATAGCGTCCTGCCATCGGTGTGCAGCGCTGCGGCACATTGCAGCTGCCTTTAGGACCATGATGACAGACTAAGAATGAGCGCAGTTATTTCGATCTGAAAAACTCACATGGAAAAATGAGACAATTAGAAGAATTTATTGATACAATATTTTAAGACTTTGGCACTCAGACCTCGGGAGGAAACATTCACGCTGAATTATACTTCAATATAAATGAGCAGGTGTATGAGAATAGGGATGTTCCCCCCAAAAATAGCCGAGGTCGAGGCCAGTGCGTCTGTATGCCCAGAAAGCAGAGAAACTTGAATTGATAACTAAGAACAGAGAACAGCAAGATAAGCAATAGAAGAGAAGTGCAGCGAAGGCTTACCAAAGTTCTGTGAGATGAATGGGAAGATGATGATGATGAGGTGAATGGTGAGGTGCTTAGGAATGTTTATGATGATTTCTTGCTGATGTGAATGATTCTTGCTGATGACAAAAGGGGGGGGGGTTGTTTATTGGTTTTAAAATTGTTGGAAAATGGTTTATTGTAATTGTATTTAATTTAATTGTTTTTGAAAAAGGTCGGGTCGATTCAAGAGCAGCGATGGAGAATGATGCCAGCAATGCCTTACTTAGTAGGGCGTTACTCTATTGTGTCTACTTTTTAAATAAAGATCAAACAAACACGTTACTTTTCACAAACTAGTAATCAGATTAAAATTCCTTATGCAATTCACGTTACGTTACTTTTTTGTGATTTTACTTTGGGGAAAAAACTGGTTTGCTTCTCTGAGAGAGACGTTCCGTCACCTACACACACGAGGAAAGACACAACCGGTGAGTATTAATTAAACTTCACAGTAACACTATAACAAGGTAGATTTGGTCAGCTGGCATGAACCTGAGTCTCTGTGGTTATGTCACAAGTGACTCTACTAGCTCTAAAATCCTTTTACTCAAACCACCAGGAAATAATGATATTATTATCCTATTTAAACGTTACTGAACAGTTCTCCACATCCATAATAGGGCTTGGGATCCGCGTTGCATTGTGGGACGTGGTGGCCATGTTGACGGCTATGCGAACGTTAACTTAACACTGACATAACGTTGTTGAACGAAGAGACGTAGAAGTAGGATAGATTAAAAAAAGATGTTAAAATCCCGAAAAGGATCTGGAATTTACCAGGACACATTAAATAGAGAAGCCAGAGACCGGTATGTTGACAAAATCAGCATTATTAATAATTTGGATCCATACGAAGTTTCAAACAATGAGTGGACCACCAATGACGACTTGTTGCCACTGTTTTGTATATCAGACGTCTTCGGCTACCTTGTTTGCGGTGTGAGCGCCTATACTTTAGAACAGTTCCGAAGCTACAAGTCCTTGGAGTCTCATGTGCAGTTTACGAATGGATGGGTTCAGGAGCTGCAGATCATAAAGCCAGCAAACAGTGGGAATGCAGTAATTCGTACAAAGGTAAGCTGTGCTCAGACGGGCTCTGGCACCTGCTAGTTTAGCAGCTGCTAACCGTTAGTGGTAACAACCACTCACGCATGTAATGTACTTTTAACTAGCTGCTATGTGTTTCAAAGGTTTAGTTAGTAACGTTAACTGCCAGCCCTCCCTAAACCGTCCGGGTTTCTCACGTATTTGAGCCTTTTCCCGCTGCCGTTTTAGTATTTATGTGCATGTTTGTGGGGTCGCGGTTGAAGGAAAGAAACAATGTAGGCTATAAAATAAAACCGTGCATCTTTAACTTACCAGAATGAAAATGCAGGTAACACACTCTCATTGACATCGGGATACTGTGGAAAGTTATGTTTGGTCGTCTTACAGCCGCGATCCAAGCGAGCCGACGACTCTTCGTTATCTCTGACAGTTGTTCTCTGTGGTTGCGCCTCCAGGTAGGAAAGCAGTGGAAAGTTAACCCATTTTCTATGTTTTTCCCATGGCGATCATGTGTTGCGCTGTTACAGCCCACAATACAGCAACGGTTTATAATGGTTGAAATCAAGTTAAGGTGAAATTAATCAAATTAAAACACGGCTGAGTTAAATCATCTGGAAGTGTTCAGCAAATGTTGCCACAGTCAGCTTCACTTTCTCCCAGCTTGGAGTCCCAGAAAAGATTGATTTCATGTGTGATTTCTGGGAATATTCTGCTGATGTTTGTGCTGAAAGCCAAAGTGGAAGAAGACCCCAGTCAGAGCTGCAGGTCCAGTAAAGTTCTGCTCAGCAGACTGGTCAGCAGCTCAGCTCAGTCTGCTGAGGATCTGGAGATGTTGAGGCTCTCAGCAGCTTTAGGTGAGTCTGATTCCAGGAGATCTCCTCTCCAAAGTGTCTCCAAGTGTCCTGTCCTCCTGAGATGTTTCAGAGCAGCATCCTAACAGCACAGCTGAGGAAACGTGTTGCTTGGAGATGTTCAGCAAGGAAGCAGAGCCTGTGTGGAGGTGACTGCTGCTGCTGCTCTCACTTCTTCTTCTTCTTCTTCTTCTTCTTGCATCCACCTTGATGCTGCCAAGCCTCCTGTGGAGCTTGTGGCCCAGAAAGCAAAGCAACATGTTGGTTTTGCTGAATCTCCTCCAGCTGCAGCAGTTTTCCACCTTAAAGCTGCTTCAGGGCAGATGTGAGGGAAAGAGGAGCTGAAGAGTTCAGCAGATGTTAAAGCTTCATGTCTCCCAGCTCAGCTTCAGGCTGCTCTTCATGTGTCCCTGCAGGTGGCGCTGCTGCTCTCCCTCTGTGGGCCATGCAGCAGCGCCACCTGCTGTCCACACCAACTAACTGCAGCCAGCAATCCTTCCTGTCTGCATCTGCCTCTTCAGTTTGGCTTTAAAGCATCATGTGTGTTGCTGCTCTGCTGGAATCAGACAGGAATCATGGTGGAACGTTCACATCTCTGCAGGAAGCAACTAAAAGATCATCTGAACTGAACGCAGGCAGAAAAAGAAAAAGATGGAAAAGCTGCAAAGATTCAGCAACTTGGCCATCAGGATTTCCCTGCTGGGACCTAGCTGACCTTTGACCTCCCAGAGCCCAGCATGACTGTGACTATTTAAAGGAGCAAATCAATCATGTGTTGCTCAGATAGAAAAGTTCCAAAAGTTTCTGTGCTGCCAGCCTGACAAAAGTCTTCAATCCCTCCTGATTGTGTTTAGTCTGAGAGAGAGAGCCAAGGCTGAGGAGCACAGAGAGCGCTAGGCAGAAAGGAAAGCTGCAGGCTTCAGTCGGGGAGTGGCTCTTGAAGGCTGCCTCTAGTCAGCCACATCTAGAAGAGAACATTTCTCTGTCTGCTTAGAGCACATTGAACATCTTCCACAGACTGCTGCTGTTCTCCCTGCAAGGATCCAAGAAATGCTGAGTCATCAAGACCAGCCATCTCCTCCTCCTTCTAAATTCACAATAGTCCTTGATTTGCATCAACATGTGCATAAAGTCACGTCTTGACCTTCAAACGTCCTTCATCCTCTGAGCTGGGAGCAAGCAGAGCTAAGCTTCTGGTCTGAGCATCAAGTGTTGGAGGACAGAAAGCTGCTAAAAGCAGCAAAGTTCCAGCAGAAAATAAAGCCCCCATAGTGAGAAAGTTTCCTTTAGAGCTGCTCTCCACAAGCTGCTGAAGCCAAAGTGTCTGCAGATATTTAGCAGCTAGAAGCTGCAGCCGTAGAACAGGATCCTAAAGAAGCACTTTGCAGATTTTCCTGCTTTCATTTCTAATCATCAGAGGATGGAACAAGTGGCTGCTTTGCCTCTTTTTTCATGCCTTTTTCCCTCTGCAAGGTGTGCAGCTGCAAAGTTAGTGAGAAGTGCTTTTCTAACTATTGCAGAGTCTGTTTTCTCTTCTGCTGGGGAGTCCAGAGTGCAGCGTGTGAGCAGCAGAAGCAGAAGCTTCCCCTCGTCTCTCATGGTGGCGCATTAATGCACATGAGCAGCAAGAGTGGAAAAAAGTGGATGAAAACTCTTCTTTCTCCCAGAATGCCGTCTACAAAGTAGCTAAAAGTAGCTGAGCTCCTGCTTCTGCTTCTGCTTTGATTCTGATGGCTTGTGGAGCCCTTCAAAGCTAAACATGATCCTATCTGGCTTTAAAGTTCATGGCTTGAGATGGAAAATTGTGGCTGTACTGCTCTGCTGGCCACCCGGACTCCTGCTGCTGCTGCTCTTTTCTTCTTTTCACTTTCTTTGAGGCCTTTTTGCAGCTGCTCTTCTGCACTCATTGTCTTTGTGTGTTTTTGCTCCACTACGGCTTTCTTGGAACAAAGACTGATTCTTCAAACTTCTGCATGCGGCTCCAACTTTTCCACATGCAGAATGTGACTTTCTACTTCTTGCAGAGATCACTTCTGTCCCTTGGCCCTGCAGCGCTGCCTGAAGCGCTGGAAGGACAATCATCAGGACGGCTTGGACCAAGGACAGGTAGAAGGGGAGGAGTACGGCAGCCCACAGGGGCCCCCCCCCCCCCCCCGCCCAGCGTCTTGCTGTGCAGCACACGGTGTGTGAAGTGGAAGGTAGAGGAGCTGCGTATCAAGGAGTAGCTGGGGAGCTTCATGCTGTGATCAGGGAGACCTGGCTCCTCTCTGACCTCTGACCTCTGTTATGGAGCTGGATGGCTTCTCTGCTGTTGGGCCCTAAGATGAACTCTATGGGCATTTGGTGGACATCAGTGAATGAGTGGCTGAGGGAAACGTCTGCAGCTGCCATGTGGAGCTGCAGTGTCTCTCCTTTCCACCACCTTATCTTCTGAGGGAGTTCAGCAGTGTTCTGGGAACTGAGCGGCTCCACAACGCTGCCTCCTTCCTCTGCTCCCTCATTTCATGCCAACAGCAGCATGGTGACTGCTGGCTGCTTCCCCCCCCCCCACCATGTAGGTCAAGTTCAGCGCTGAGGAGCAAATCTTGTCCCTGGGTCCAGAAAAGAGCCAAAGTTGTGCTTTCAGCGCAGCATTTGCAGCGTTCTCAGTCAAGATGTGAGTCCAGACTCAGCGCACATCTGATCCTTGTTCAGCTTTGCAGATGAAAAAGTTAAAGGCCAAGCGAGCAGCAGCACAGAAGTCACTGCTAGAAAGTGGCTTCTAGTCACCAAGCTGCAGTGGGCTTCCTGAGCCCACCCGCTCCAGGGTGCCACTCCTCCAGAAAGAAGCGCCTGGAAGCCAAAGGTCTTTAAAGGAAACTCTGCTAGGACTGTAAACTTGTAAAGTGCAGTAGTGGCCCATTGTCTGCTTGTGAAGCTTCTGCTTTAATGAGCCAAACATGGAGCACGCTACCTTGATCCACAACACAAGCATGGCTGCTGCTTCTTCTCTGGCTTCTGCTGCTTTCTGCTGGGCTCTGATGACTGCAGCTCTGTCATGTCCTCACAGTCTGATCTCTAAATGATCAACAATGACAAGCGCTCGGCTCTTTGGCCAAATCTCCATCTGGCTTCATGTTGAGCTGCTGGAAGTGGGCTAGAAAAGCTGAAGGATGGAAACATTTCTCAGAGCCTCCCTCCATGTTGCTTTGCTGGCCATTCTACAAGCTTTTTCTTCTAAGTATACTGTAAGTGACTGAAGGTGGGCTTGTATGTATATGTGTGTAAATTGCAAAAATGTAAATAAAAATTAAGAGAAAAAAATGTATGCATGGTATTGGGTCAAAGCGGTTCTTCTGGCCATATCAGGATGATCTTCACTGGTACCTGTTTGATGAAGTCCTTGAACTTATTCCACCCCCACAAACGTTACAAAGCGCCATGTGGAAGTCTTTAAAGAGGAGTGGAACCGACTCACAATATGAACTTAATGAAACAAAAGGCACATTCATGCATATATACAGACACACACACTGATACAGGAACACATGCAAAATCACTTTAACATGGACACAAACACTGATACAGACACATTAAAATCGTTCACTGTCTGATCATTGTTGTTATTAATATTAATATATCAAATTGCAAGTGTAACTGTATGTTAGGAATTAGGAAGAGGTTACTTTTAGCAAATCTCTCATGAGACTTTGTCATACCTACACACACACTCATACACACAGTTCACATTATGTTGCATTTAATCATTTCACTTAATGTTTTACTGTTGGTAATATGCTGTTTTTTTTACTTTAGAGTAATAAATCTCAATTCAGCAGGAATTTATATCTGGTGTCCTTGCTATGGTTCCAAATTAAATACAGTATAATGCCAACGGAAAGTGCTGTAGATTGAAATAAATATGTAAAATTGTATTTGTCCCTTTAACCCTGTTACCATCTTCAACCCTGTTATGCTGGTCTCAACCCCGTCACACCTACAATTTCATTAAAAAAATAAATTTCAATGTTGAAAAAATAATTGAATGTCTGTTGACTTTTATCTAAAATATTGAGAGCTATCATGTGAAATTAATTTTGATTACAGTTGTTAGGTTAAAAAACATTTTTGATGAAAAATGACAAGAGTGCTTTCCCCGATTAGTAACATTTCAGGAAATAAGAGGACACAAATATGTGATTTTATGTCACATTTCAGTTTAAAATGATTGGAATAGTATGGGGGACATTTGATCTATGTGAAAATGTTGATTTCTATCCCAGTTTATTTTATGATAATATTCAGAGAGCCTTCAAAGTTTCCATAACAGGGTTGAGGAATTAGAGTGACAACATCTGGAAATAATGATCAAAACTAAAAGGAGACTAATGCCTGAGATGAAAGAGTTGTTTTTTTCTGAAAGTCAAATATATCCCTAATGTAATAAGATATACATAGAAACAATACTTTTGGGTACAAAACGTAAAAATATCAGTGTCCAATGTTACCCATTCTAATAGAATGACTCAAAAACACCACAAAAACAAGCTAAATTATTTATTTTATCAGGTTTTTAAGAACAACATTTAAAATAAAGCAAAGAGACAACCTTGACATAATTATCTTTCGTTTTACAAACAAGTTGACGAGAAATCCTGAGAATCCACCTCTGGCATACTGGTGCTGTTTGCAGGATGACCGCACCAAGATGGCGGCGTGTTTTATGAGCCTCTTTCCCAACTCGCAGCCGCGCTGATCACTTCCGGGTTCTTTGTCCTTGTTTTGCTGTGAGGCCAGAAGCGGGAGTGTTGGTGAAGCTGGAAGAGAGCAGCAGCTGCTGCAGGTGATGAAGTCTGGAAAGAAGTCCAGCAGCTGGAGGCACAGCGGAGAAACTGGAGGGAAGCAGGAGCTCAAAGAGCGGCAGGACGCAGCAGAGGAGACACCAATGACGGGGGATGTTTTCCAGCCCAGAGTTCTGCTGCTAACCTGACGCCGCCAGATGGATTTGCTTCGCATATCCATCTGGAAACCTTCAGTTCAAGTAATTTTGGGAAAGGGCGAAAATACTGGTTAGCTGATTGGCCTGTGTTGGTGATAGACGGGCCAAATAAACCAATCAGATCAACGAAGCATATGACGTACTAACAGAGCGACGACGAAAACACAAGCCAGGCTACTCTTGCTGCTGCAGGTAAAGGCTCGTTAGCTCAGCAAATAAGCAACATGTCGGCAAAGGATATTTGCCGTTTATGTAAAGATAATTTGCGAATAAAAGGCATAATTTCAGGTTCCCGGTCCATATTCCAAAAGAATGATGCAAGAGAAAAAAGCATTAGCGAGCGGCTAACAGAATTAGGACTACCGCTGTCTGAAAATGTTTCTAGATCAGGTCGTATTTGCTTGCGTTGCTTCCGCTTGATTGGTAGACTACAGGATGATTTCGACGTTTTTAGAAGATGGCAAGAAGCAGAGAAAGACTCAAACCCAGCAGAAGCATCAACCTCAACATCACAGGCAACTGCCGAATCTTCAAACGCATCATCAACAGGCAAGAAACGCCCTGAGAAACGGGACAGAGAGCCGACCCCTTCCAAGACGTGTCTCCAGCCCCCAACACCAACAGCACCTCCAGCTCCAAAGTACTCAAGGCCGACTACAGACAACGTAACCCCAAAGACGGCACGGCGAAGTTTGACGGAGGTAATTAGAACTGAATGTGAAACATAACTTGTGTTTGGTTAAAGTGCTGATATCACTGATGTATGACGTCAGACCCAGTACACGGGTAGAAAATGTAGCTGCTAGGATCCCAAAGGACTAAAAAAAAAAAGCTCATCCTTGAACATCAAACGCCATTCCCTACACAATAGACTATGTAAGATAATCTTCTTGAGCCTTGATTGTCTCACCAGCTTGTTTTTATTATTATTCATGTTTCTTATATCCATATGACATACACAATTCAACCACACCAGTACCTTGTATTTATAGTGTACAGATTGGCTGTAATTAAAAAAGTGTATCTTTTTCTGATCTGTAATAAACACTGTTGTCTTGTGATAACATCTTGATATCAGGAATTTAGCTACAAAGGCTTAATGCATCAGGATTTTGCTACCCAGGATAACAAATTATGAATCGTCTGAATCTGAGTATACTAGTAGTTTACTAATGAACCCTTTTTATTTGTGTTTCAGGTTATTATTCACTACCCATCCCATCCAAACAGTGACAGAATTGTATGTCAGGCAAACACGGCAGCAATTGTTGAAAATATCGCAAAGCAGAATTGGTCACGGGCGGCCAATCAGATGGTCAAAAACAAAGACCTCTTAGAAGCACTTAAGGAAAACATCCTTCAAGTTATTGAGGATGAGATAAAGTTCCTATGCAACCCGCTTAAGGGTTTCATGCTTTGGCGGTCATCAGCTGCTGATTTGAAGGCATTTTCTTTTGCAAACCTTCAGTCAGATCTTCAGTCTATGGCACCATTCACATATTCCATATTTTCTCAAATCACCAAAGGTTCTCCCCATCCCACTTGTGCTTCTGCTGCTATAGCCTTGCAAGGAAGGGAACCACGCTTGTCGGCCTTTGCCTACTACATAAACAGTGTGCTGCAGTATGGTGGGGCCAAAAAAGCTGTTTACAAAAGGTTAAGCAAACTGTGTATAACAACTGCACACAATCATGCCGTTGGAAAGCAAAAACAGTTGGCAACTACATGCGGTGAAGAGTTACAGCTACTAAAAGTAGCCCATGAAGTCTTCCTCAAGTCTCAAAAGGAACATGGAGGCACGGATGTGGAGGGAGCTAGGGCAACAAGAACACTAAGTGACACAGTGGACCTGGACACAGCTACGCTAAGCATGGAACATTGCCTTTCAACAGGTGAGAGGGACCAGCCATTAAGATGGCCAAATTGTCAGTCATCCGAAAAACGCTTTTTTGTTTATCTTGTTTAGAAAGAGGGCCGCATGTTTTCTTCTGGCTGTTCTCTATGGAGGACCAATCCTGCCAACATTTAGAATATATAAAGAAATAAATCACTTAAATACTGGTCCAAAAAGTAGCTAATAATATAAAACTGTGTCATTAAATGCAACAAAACAATAAAAAGACATTTATATATTAACTGTTCAATTGATCAGCTACAAATATATATTTATATATCGATGTTTAACTGTCACATTATAGCTCGTCTTATTCTATCCAATTTAGTCATTATTAAACATTTTAACAGAATAATTAAATTAAATTTCCACAACAGAATGACCCTAAAGTTACTGGTGATCATTTCTAGGGTGAAACTGTCAGTTCCTGAGGTTCAGTTTTCTCTTCACTGCTGATCTTTTCTCTAAACTGAATCTTTCCCAACGTTGTAACATTGTAAAGATCTAGTTGTTCATAAAGCATGTAATGTGTTTCAGTGTTGGCTGCAGATGTTAAAGAAAAGGCTCCTGAAGAACAGAGTCCTGAGGGGGAGCAGCAGGAGTCAGAGCCCCTCCACATAAAGGAGGAACAGGAGGAACCCGGGGCCCGTCAGGAAGGAGAGCAGCTCCTTGTGAAGGAGGAGACTGATAGCAGGTTTCCATTAACTGCTGCTCCTATCAACAGTAAGGATTGCTTTACTTTGTTTCTGTGTCCTGTGTTGCAGCTAAAGGCCAAACCTCTCTGGATTCATCAGGTTCCAATCAGACAAAACTATAAAGATTAATGTGTGTCGCTGTTGTTAAAATGTTAGTAAAATGCAACACACAATAAGATTAATTTATGTGACAATGTAGGAAATTTTATACATTGCCCGAGTCCTGCATACATCTAATCCTACCAGAAAGATAGAAACGGTTTGCAGTAGTGAAATGGGTTAATCGATAGGTCACGTTATTCCAACTCCAGATGTACACATCATGTAAACACCCAACGAAAGGCACCTGAGGTAATTGAGGATGACTCTTTATTGTTTCTCTAGCTGGTTCATGAGTCCAATCACATAACACCTCGTCGTTGTAGCATACATACCATCCCTTTATCAGCAGTCTCGCATAGATCCAGGTAATAGGTGTGGTTTGTCTGTGGGTCAAACCAATCACCATCCAGTTTCAAAAACCAATACCCCTGTACAGTCACATCGGGCAATATATAATAACGACCGACAGTAGTACTATTGGTAACATCATATTGTGTCCAACGTCCTTCACACATAGTAGCATTACAATAGGTCTTCTGTGGTTCTAGTTGTAACCAACTATTACTACTAATGTTCCATAGTTGTCTCCATTCCTGGAAATTTCCGGTAGTAACCACACGCTTAAACCGTTCTTGTTGTATATGAGCGTGCATCATTTGTACGTTACATACCGTCCGGTTCAAAGCTACAGAAATGTTCGTTAACGCTTCTGCTGTCGTGTTCCACATTTTAATTTGCCAGTTCAGTTCATTAAGGAAGATCTTTGCAGTTTCCTCCTGTGATGTTACAACAGTAGGCATCCATAATCCAACCTGATGAACAGCTCTTGATTCATGCTGTCCAGTGTTTCATAACATAGTTCTAGTTACTTTATTGTCAAAAGTGTTGGAAACACTTAACACAGTACCTGTTCCACCAAGCAAAGTGTCCCACCATGCACGTTTCGTCCTAGTGCACGTTGGCAGAGGAGGAGAAAAAAAAAAACACTTTCCAGTGAATTTTATTTGTTATCGTCGATTGTGCCATTTGTTGACAAGTGTGTGCAGCAGGTACAATTTGAGAGTGTGTCTTCTTACAAGCTCGTTCTGTAGATGATTCATATTGGCACAAACCTCTCCTTAAATCCACTTTATCGTTACATCCCTTGAAGACTACTGGTATGCTTCTTACACGCCACCGAGAGCATGTGTAGTCATCCTGGATTCCATTGCGCATGCTGTCTCCTCATCACAGTTGATACGGCTGAACCACTTCGTTCAGGATCCGGCCTGGTGCTTCTGCCCAACAGAGGTGTGCCAGCAGAGGCCTGCAACTCCACAGGCCTAGACATCATCTTTCCCTTTGACACAGCTTGTTGTGTGGCTTTCTTAGCCAAATCTAATGCTCTTTGCTGTGCTTCTTCCCAGATAAAATTTTCTTTTTCAGGCCCTTTTCAGAATTGGAATGACAACATCCTTGTGCCATAAAATGCCTAATGTTTACACAATGTATAAACAAATGTGTAAATAAATGTAGGTGAATTTCATGCTGAAATATTTTTAACTCCTGTACTAAGCATTTACATATACATTAATACATTTTCCATTCAGATAAAATCACAAGTTTTATTGTTCATTTATTTTTACTCTCTTATTCACACATATAATCCTGAGCGGTTTCTCAGTTTGTCAAATGCAGAGACAGTAAGACTGCCCCTGGAGCAATTGGCCTATTATCCAATCGGGCCAATGCTTGCATCAATTTAGGCTTCCAATCTGTTAAATCATGATTATCAGAAATTTTTTGAATGATTCTTTCAACAATCCATTCATCCTCTCAATCAGCCCAGCAGCCTGCGGATAATATGGAATCTGATAAATCAATTCGACATGTCGTTCTTATATCATCAATTGACCAATTTGTGATCCGAATTGGCGGGGCTCTGCCTTCATCCTAGTTAAACTCCATCACATCCGTCAGATCAGGGTACATGTTGCTCCTCCTTCTATCTTTGTTCTTTCTTTTCCTTTTTCTCACTCTCCTTACTTTCACCTCTTTGCCCGAGGATTCCTCAGACTCTGACACCTCAGTCTCAACCACCTTAGCAGGTTTTCTGCGCACAACAGACTCAGATTCTTCAGCAGGTGGATCCGATGGTGAGGGATGAATCGCCTCTAGCAACAGCTGAATCAAAGAATTTAATGGGTCCAGCTCAGCACCAAATCCTGCACAGTTAACTTTTAAGCCTCTCCTTTGACACATCTGTCTCAACTCATCAGTAGGCAATGCGTGTATCTCTGAAGCAGGCACCCCAGCATTAATCAGTGCCCTCCACAACATGCTGCGTGGTGAAACCTGTTCATTTCTCCCCCGCTCCCTTTGCGGCCTGCGGACCGGAGTTTGTTGAACTTGTGGTCTGCATTCCTCCTGCTTGCCCCATTCTCCCAGATTCCCCAGCTCCATGATTCGAGCCTTAATGGTTTCCATCGGGGCATCTGGAGCCAGCATCACAGTAAGCATAGCTGCCCGATAATGCTGTGGGGCAGTTTTAATCTACTGATCTCTCACCACCTTTGTCGTGGAACGTTCTTCCCACAACGTAAAAATTTGTACAAAGTCCTTCAAAAATTCTAAGTTCTTGATAAGGCAGTTAAGAATATCCAACAGTGGTCAAAAAGTGAACAAAAGTAGCTGAGTTTCGGTCCAAGGCGGTTTATTGCAACAACACAAGACAACCACAAATGAGATGAGCTCCGGACAACATCTGACAACATACAGAAGCAGTCTGTTTATATACATTCTCTGTGTCTTGGAGCTCCTCCTTTGAGCTCCACCTTTTTATTACGTATTTTCTATCACTTTTCCACGGATATCTTTATTATTTTGTTACATATCGGAGGAAACTTCCCGAGGGTGCATATTTTTTAAAACACTTTATTGTCCTGCCTCCTTCCACATGGCCCCACCTCATTATGTTAACCTCAATTGCAAACTGGCTCCCCATCATTATCTTTTTGCTGATGACAACACTCCATTATATTAACATCATGTGGCCATGCTAAACAGTTGCACATCGTTTCCTCTTCCTGGACCTTTACCATACATCTTTTGTTCACAATACAACATAATTTGATTTCTGATCATGATGTTTTCCATGGTGCACCATGTATGTCTGGCTGCCCTTGCCTGTGTGCGTCTAACTCTCAGCTTGACCTCAAGACTGACACACACATTTCCCTCAGATACATGTTAAGGCACACTTTTAATCATAGTGATAGGAATACATTCATTGTGAGATATGTAAGCACACCCTTTAACTAATGTGACAAGAAAATACAAGTACTGTGAGAGGTTAATCCACTACACCTTCAGAACAGCCACTTGCTGATATCCAGCCACCATCCCCACTGGTAACAAATCACGCACACACAGCCTCGTCAGCCTCTGCACACACTCCTTTAATGTTAACCATGGTCCAGAGATTTCGGGCCAATCAGATACATTAGGACACGTTGCTCGTACTGCCTCAGACCACACGTTAAACAATGATCTCGCCTGATCCCCCAAATTTCTCGCTTCTTGCCTGTAGTTAGCATTCACATTCCCATTAGTGCTCAGACCACCAAATGCCATGCCATCTCCGTGATCTATTTTAATCTGTTCTGCACCTTCATCCAGCAGTCGAGCCACCCATAGATCAGTGGGTTCGCCCGGATGCTGCCTTAATTTTTTAGTGATATGAGCAACTTCATCCTGCGAGTAATCTTCTTCCGTGACACCGCCGGCGGTTGCGGCTGTTCCACCCATTCCATAACAGGTTCTCCCGCAGCATCAATTACCTCATTACCTTGAGCATCTATCCGCTGCCGGAAAGCTGCGGGTATATGCTGCTGCTCTCTTCTCCTTCGGACGACGGGTTTAACCCCCAATGGAGGGAAAGGAGGTGGATCTGGAGGACCTCCAGAATCACTGTCCTCCTCATCATCCCACATATTACCGTCCCAGCTTTTGGGATCCCACCCAGACCCCAATCCAGCTACAAACGAACGGACTTTTTCAGAGGAAACGGCGGGGGTTTTTCCCCTGTTTTTTCCTTGTTAACACAGACACCTGGGCCACAGCTTTTTCTGCAACACTGGTCATCTGTTCCAGCTGATTAGTCAGCATTTGCACATGCTGCCGATACAGCGACTCAGCAGACTGCAGCTCAGTCATTGCCTGTCTGTCTTTTAACTGCTGAGTTTTTAATTGTTGGCCAGCTTCATACTGCTGCTTCCATGCCGTGGCACAAATCCACAAGCGCCTCTGTAATCCGGCCACCGGAGTTTTTTTCTGCCACCTCAACTTTCTGTAACACTGCCAACAATTCTTTGCGTCCCGCTGATTCCAGCGGACCACCCCACGGCTCGGTTAGGGTTTGGGTTAGGGTTAGGGTTGAGCGTCACAAACAAAATCATTAGTTTATATCTCATACACAGGCCCATCATTTTAATCCCCATATCAAACACAGTGTTTTAAAAAATAAATAGATAATAATT